>NC_066553.1:2008493-2010993 GCF_024679095.1 Eriocheir sinensis
AACGTCCCAGACTCTGTTCCCTATAAGAAGAAGAAGGAGGAGGAGGAGGAGGAGGAGGAGGAGAGGGAGGAGGAGGTGATTAGATTCTGACCTCTCCTCCTCTGCTCTCTTTTCCTCCTCTTTCCTTCTCTCTTCTATTCATGTTTTTCTCCTCTTTTTTTGTATTTTTCTTCTTGTAAATATTGTGAAAGTCTGACACTCCATGTACCTCCTCCTCCTCCTCCTCCTCCTCTTCCTCCTCCTCTTTCCTCTTCATTTTCTCCTCCTCCTCCTCCTCCTCCTCCTCGTTCATTTCGTCATTTTCTTCTTCTTCTTGTCCTAGTTTTCTTCTTCTTCTTCTTCTTCTCCTAGCTCTCATTCTCGTTCTCGTTCTCTTCCTTCTCCTCCTCCTCCTCCTCCTCTTCCTCCTCCTCCTCCTCTTCCTCCTCCTCCTCTTCCTCCTCCTCCTCCTCCATTATTCAGTCATAAATCCCATAGAGCGTAAATTAAGATTCAGTTCAGAACTTTATATCCATATTTCTTTGTTTTTTTTTTCATTTACATTTTCAAACAAAAAAGAAAAAAATAATCTGTTAAATAAAAAGAACGATCAGAAAAATGGACTCTGGCTAATATTTTGTGATGATTTTTTTTTACATTAGAAAATAAATAAATAAAATAATATATAATTTGATTTTTTTTTTTCATGTTGAGGATTTGATGTGATTCTTATTCTCTCTCTCTCTCTCTCTCTCTCTCTCTCTCTCTCTCTCTCTCTCTCTCTCTCTCTCTCTCTCTCTCTCTCTCTCTCTCTCTCTCTCTCTCTCTCTCTCTCTCTCTCTCTCTCTCTCTCTCTCTCTCTCTCTCTCTCTCTCTCTCTCTCTCTCTCTTCTTTCCCAACTCCTTCCCTTCCCTTCCCTCCCCTTCTCTTTCTCTTCCTTTTCCTCTTTCCCAACTCCTCCCCTTCCCCTCTTTTCTCTTCCTTTTCCTCTCTTTCCCAACTCCTTCCCTTCCCTTCCCTTCCCTTCCCCTCTTTCTCTTCCTTTTCCTCTTTCCCAACTCCTCCCCTTCCCCTCTTTTCCCTTCCTTTTCCTCTCTTTCCCAACTCCTTCCCTTCCCTTCCCCTCTCTTTCTCTTCCTCCTCCTCTCTTTCCCAACTCCTTCCCTTCCCTTCCCCTCTCTTTCTCTTCCTCCTCCTCTCGTTCCCAACTCCTACCCTGCCCTTCCTTCCTTCCTCTCATTCTCTCTCCCCTTTTCTCCCTCCATTCCCTTCCTTCCCTTCCCTCTCTCCTCCTCCTTCCTTCTCCCTCTCCTCCTTCCCTTCCTCTCACTCCTTCCCTTCCCCTCTCCTTTCCTCCTCTTCCTGACCTGAATTTGTCTTTCTTCTTCCTCTTCTTCCTCCTGATCTCCTTCTCCCTTCCTTCCATTCTTCCCCTCACTTCCTTCCCTCTCTTCTTTTCTTCCTTTCCATTAGTCTCCCTTTTGTCTCCCTTCCTCCTCCCTTCCTTCCCTCGCATTTGTCATCTCCTTTATCAGTCTCCTTCTTCTCCTCCCCCTTCTATCCTTTCCGAGCAGTCTGCCAAGATTTCCGAGAGAGAGAGAGAGAGAGAGAGAGAGAGAGAGAGAGAGAGAGAGAGAGAGAGAGAGAGAGAGAGAGAGAGAGAGAGAGAGAAGAGAGAGAGAGAGAGAGAGAGATCTCTCTCTCTCTCTCTTCTCTCTCTCTCTCTCTCTCTCTCTCTCTCTCTCTCTCTCTCTCTCTCTCTCTCTCTTTATTTTTATAAGCTCGCGACGTTTCTATGATTTCTATATCCATGCAAATTTATGTTAATCTCTTTGATCTTCGTCTGTGTGTGTGTGTGTGTGTGTGTGTGTGTGTGTGTGTGTGTGTGTGTGTGTGTGTGTGTGTGTGTGTGTGTGTGTGTGTGTGTGTGTGTCGCAACAGCTGATCTTGATAACCGCATAAAGAAAAGTGAAAGTGATTGTTTGGTTATTTTTTTTCTTTTGTTTTGTTCGGTTTTTGTTTTTTTATTTTTTGTTTCCATTTAAAATATCAACGTGGTCATTTACCTCACTTATTCTATTATTATTATTATTATTATTATTATTATTATTATTATTATTATTATTATTATTATTATTATTATTATTATTATTATTATTATTATTATTATTATTATTATTTACCTGTGATTAACCTTCTTTTCAATTGCTCGTACCTGTTGATGTTGTTGTTGTTGTCGTTGTTGTTGTTGTTGTTACTTTAGATGTACGTTTTGTATTAATAGTTTCTTTATAGCACATACAATCACTAAGACATTAACAGATAAATAGATAGAATAGATAGATAGATAGATAGATACCTGAACTGAGATATCTTGGCGTGAAGGTGAAGAATAGACACTCACTCACTCACTCACTCACTCACTCACTCACTCATTTTCTCCCCCACTCCTCCCCTCCCTCACTCATTTCAAAACCATTCCCTCCCTCTCTCCCTCCTCTCACTCACTAACTCACTCAT
>NC_066553.1:2015993-2025993 GCF_024679095.1 Eriocheir sinensis
AAAGAAGAAAAAGAAACACGAAAATGAAAAAGAAAGTGAAAATGAAGCAACCACGAAAGTGATAAAAAAAATTCAGATAAAGAAGAAAGAAAAAGAGAAAGAAGGAGGAGGAGGAGGAGGAGAAGAAGAGGAAGGGTAAATAAAGATAAAAGGAAGAGAAAGTTGGACTAGAGGAGACCAATGCGAGGGAAGGAGAAAAAGTAATTAACGAAGGAGAGAAGTTAAGGAAGAAGAGGAGGAGGAGGTAAAAAGAGAGAGAGAAAGAGAATGAAGAGGAAGCAGAAGAAAGAGTCATTTACGAGAGAGAGAGAGAGAGAGAGAGAGAGAGAGAGAGAGAGAGAGAGAGAGAGAGAGAGAGAGAGAGAGAGAATATCATAAGTGAAAAATATGCGAGAAAAATGAAGAGGAGGAGGAGGAGGGAGGAGGAGGAGGAGGAGGAGGAGGAGGAGGAGGAGGAGGAGGAGGAGTGTGGGAAGAAAGGAGAGAAAGAACATTTTGAGTCCATACCACCTGAGGAAGAAAAAATGAAGGAGGAGGAGGAGGAGGAGGAGGAGGAGGAGGAGGAGGAGGAGGAGGATAATATAGGAAGAGGAGGCGGAGAAGATGGTGATAAAAAATGAGGTGTAGGTAATAGAGAGAGAGAGAGAGAGAGAGAGAGAGAGAGAGAGAGAGAGAGAGAGAATCTATACAAGGTGACTGTACCCTAAAACACACACACACACACACACACACACACACACACACACACACACACACCGACGAGAGAGAAAAAAATAGAATCGTTTCCTCTTTTTCGACAATATTAATTTAGATTTTTTTTTTTTTGCTTTTGTTATGGAAGAAAAAAATGGATACGGAATTGAAGGAGGAGGAGGAGGAGGAGGAGGAGAAGAAAAAGAAGAAAAATGCAGAAGAAGAATTTAAAAGAAGAAGAGGAAGAGGCAGGAAGAGTAGGAGGAGGAGAAAAAGAAGAAAAATGAAGAAGAAGAGGAAGAGGACGAGGAAGAGGGCGAGGACGAGGACGAGGAAGAGGAGGATGAGAAGAAAAAGAAGAAAAATGAAGAAGAAGAAGAAGAAGAAGAAGAGGAGGAGGAGAAAAAGAAGAAAAAGAAGAAGAAGAAGAGGAAGAGGAAAAGGAACAGGAAGAGGAGGAGAAGGAGAAAAAGAAGAGGAAGAGGAAAGAGAAGCAGGTGTTGAGAGAATTAGATAGGGAGGGAGGGAGGGAGAGAAAAAAGGGAGGGAGGGAGAGAAGGAGGAAGGGAGAGAACAATATGGAGAGAAAAGGTTTTATCATATTTCCCTGTGTGTGTGTGTGTGTGTGTGTGTGTGTGTGTGTGTGTGTGTGTGTGTGTGTGTGTGTGTGTGTGTGTGTGTGTGTTGAATATTGAAAGTTAAAAGTGTGGTGATCCTCTCTCTCTCTCTCTCTCTCTCTCCTATATATATCTTTTATCACTCAATCCTTTTAACTCACCACCACCACCACCACCACAACCACCACCACCATCACCACCACCACCACCACCACCACCATCAACACCACCAGTAAAAAAAAAAAAAAAAAAAACTTCCCTTCCCTCTCCTCCATCCCTTAAATCTTCGCAAAAAATACCTCTCCAAAGTCCCTCTCCCTCCCTTTTTCCTCCTCCTCCTCCTCCTCCTCCTCCTCCTCCTCCTCCTCCTCCTCCTCTTCGTCCTCTACAAAACCTTTCTACTTTCCTTTCTTTTTTTCTTGTTTTCTTTGTTTTTTTTCTTCCATTCGCTTTTTTTTCTCCTTTATCTTCCTTTCTTTTCTTGTTCCTCTTTTTTTTGTATTATTTTCCTTCTTTTTTTCTCTTCCCTTCCTCCTTTTTTTCTTTTCTTCTCTCCCTTTTCTCTTTTTTTTCGCTTTCATCCTCTCTCTCTCCTTCTCCTTCTTCTTCTCTTCTTTCTTTTCTTCCTCCTCCTCCTCTTCCTCCTCTTCCTCCTCCTTCTGAACCTCCCTCCTCTTCTTCTTCTCTTCTTTCCTTCGCCTCCTTCTTTCCTTTTCTCTCCTTTCCTTCTTTATTCTTCTTCTTTTTCCTTCCCTTCCCTTCCCTTCCCTTCCTTTCAATCCTTCCCTCCTCCCCTTCCCCATCTTCCCTTTCCTCCTCCCCTTCTCCCTTTTCCATCTCCCTCCCTTCCTTCTCCCTTCTTACCCTCCCCCTCCTCTAACTCTCTTTCCTCCTCCCCTTCTCCCTCTTCCCTTCTCCCTCTCCCTCCCTTCTATTTCCCTTCGTTCACCTCCCCTCTTACCCTCCCCCTCCCCTCCTTCCTCTTCTCTTCTCCCTCTCCCTCCCTTCCCTCTCCCTTCCTTGACCTCCCCTCTTCTCCTCCCCCTCCCTTCCCCATTCACTCCACTCTCCCCCTCCTCTCTCTCCCTACCCCTTTCTCCTCTTCCTTCCCCTTCCACTCTTCACTCCTCCTCTTCCTCCCTCCTCCCCCATTCCTTTACCTCTTCCTCTTCCTCCCCCCCCCATCGTCCCCCGAGGCTCAGTTTCAAGGCCCATTTAGCTGGATTGTCTTGTCTCTCGAGTGTGTGTGTGCGTGTGTGTGTGTGTGTGTGTGTGTGTGTGTGTGTGTGTGTTGCATTGGCGTTGTGTTGTGTTCGTGTTTTGTGTGTTACCTCCATTTTTCTCTTCTCTATTTCCTCTCTTTTTTTTATCCTCTCCTTCCCTCCCTTCTTTCCTTCTCTCCTTCCATTCTCTACCCCTTCCTTTCCTTCCTTTCCTTCCTTCTTTCCCTCCCTTCTCTCCTTCCCTCCCTTCTTTCCTTCTCTCCTTCCTCTCCTTCTCTCTTTGCCTCCATCCTCTCCTTCCCTTCCTCCTTTCAATCTCTTTTCAATCTTTCTCTCTCTTCTCCTTCCCTCCTCTCTTTCCTTCTATCCTTCCCTTCCTCCTCCTCCTCTCCCTTTTCCTTACCTTCATTCTTCCTCCTTTCAATCTCTTTCCAATCTTTCTCTCTCTTCTCCTTCCCTTCTCTCTTTTACCTCCTCCTCTCCTTCCCTCTCTCCTCTCTCCTCCCCCATTCCCCGCCTTTCCCCTTAACCCTCACGCATTGTCTTGTATTTCTTTGCGTGTTGCTTTGGTGGAGTTGTTTGTGTTCCTGTTCTTGTGTTGCCTGAGTGTGTGTGTGAGAGGTCTATGTAATTTAGGCCTATGCTTGGTTTTGCATGTGTTGACTTTTATCTCTGTTGTGTGTGTTGCATTTGTGTTTCTTAATGTGTTGCTTCTTTGTTTTGTTTTGTACCGTTTTGAAATACTGTGTTGTCTTTGCGTGTTTACTTTGTTTTTCCTTGTTGTTGTTGTTGTTTGTGTTGTTGTTGTTGGTATTGGTGGTGATAATGGAGAGTAATTTGCGTGACGTGTGATGATGATGATGATGATGATGATGATGATGATGATGATGAGGAGGAGGAGCGAACTTAGAAACGGTAAGGGAAAAATGTGTGTAGCCATAATAAAAAAAAAAAAAGAGGAGGAGGAGGAGGAGGAAACATGTAAACATGTAATGACAGGCAACAGAAAGCCAGTTGGCTCATTACGAGGTTGCCTGCTGTAGAGCCGTGATCTGCCTGACAGTCACTGGTGTCTGCAGGGCAGTTCAAGACATTTCGGTGCGTATTTTTAGTTTACTCCTGTTGTCCCGAAGTGACGGTCGATGCGATTTTTGAAAGAGTTGATGGTTTCTGCACTTACTACTTCAGCAGGGAGGTGTTCCAATGGCATATGACTCGGTTAGAGAAGAAACTCCTACCAGTGCCTGTGTTGCATCGCCTCGCTTGAATGGGCAGGCCGTTGTTTCTAGTTCTTGAGTTGGTCTGTAGCTCCAAGAGCTTGGAGTGGTCGACGTTACTGAAGTTTTTAGGTACTTGAAGACCTGAATCATACCCCCCCGTAGGCGTCTCTTTTCCAGCGTGAAGAGGTTGAGTCGCCTGAGTCGTTCTTCATACGGCAGGGCTCTCAAGGGTGGAATCATCTTCGTAGCGCGTCGAGGGATTCTTTTTAATAATTCAATGTCTTTTCTGTAATTAGGGGACCAGAATCGTGCCGCATACTCGAGGTGAGGTCTTACCATTGAGGTATATAAGGATAACAGGAGGAGGAGGAGTCGTGCATTGGACGCGGCTAAGAGTAGGCTACCTATACACTGGGACCAGTATACTATAGCTAATGCTTCCGGTACGTTGCTAATAAGAGCACCTGTGTACTGGCACAGGTATGTAGGGACTCTGTAATGACAACGGCGAGTAGTGTTGCGCTGGTAGTCGTCCCTCTGGGGGGGATGTCAATAAAATGTGACAATTTGGCATTCGTTATAATATTCCCAAGTTTACTTTTAGTACATAAATAATCGTCATTAAGATCACTAAGCAAATAAAAAAAATTTTTAAAGGAAACATTGATCTATGAATGTATCAAGAGTAAGAAAAGTTAAGTCATGAGACGCCTTGGGGCGGCGTTAGGGACACCTTTCGATGGCAGACGGGAGTCCAAGTACTGCATGGCCCCCCAAGCGTCCTGATCCTTGATGACTGTTCCGAGTGTGAGGCCTTGGGGCGGGGGTAAGGACAGCCTCCAGTGGCAGACGGGAGTCCAAGTATTGCATAACCCGCCAAGCGTCCTGATCCTTGATGGCCTGTTACCGAGTGTGAGGCCTTGGGGCGGGGGTAAGGACAGCCTCCAGTGGCAGACGGGAGTCCAAGTATTGCATAACCCGCCAAGCGTCCTGATCCTTGATGACTGTTCCGAGTGTGAGGCCTTGGGGCGGGGGTAAGGACAGCCTCCAGTGGCAGACGGGAGTCCAAGTATTGCATAACCCGCCAAGCGTCCTGATCATTGATGACTGTTCCGAGTGTGAGGCCTTGGGGCGGGGGTAAGGACAGCCTCCAGTGGCAGACGGGAGCTCAAGTATTGCATAACCCGCCAAGCGTCCTGATCCGTGATGGCCTGTTACCGAGTGTGTGGAAGATCGCCAAAGAGTAATCCTCGGTGCGTGATGGCCTCAGCACATGATGCCACGAGAAGCAATGAAAGCTAATACTGAGGCTTTTCCTGCCACCGCCAGGTGGCCAACATCTCCTGGATGGCCCGGTAAACTGTCAGGGCGTCATTTCTGGGGCCCTGGACGTGGACCAGCCTCCTCGTCGGGTCGTGATCCACCTTCACGTTGTAGCGCGCCAGCAGATTATTTAAGTAGGTGCTCTCGGGACCCAGCAGGGCGCGCACGTATCGGGGCGGCATGTACAGCGTGTAGCGCCACCACTGCTGACGGCGGCGGGCGGCGGCAGCCTTCTTGTCCTGGCGTTCAAACGTGGCCAGCATGTCCCTGATGGCGTTGTGCATTGCCAGGGCATCGTGCTTTGGGCCTCTGACAAGGAGCTGCTTCGTGGTTTTGTCGTAATTGAACTGTGCGCAGCTCTTGGAGCGTAAACTCCTGATGACCTTTATGTCCAGCAGGCGCCGTGCGTAACGTGGCGGCAGGTGATGGGTATACCACCACTCCTGACGGAGAGCCTGGCGAGCCTCCGCGCCCGGCTGCTCCGCCTGAGCTGGCCGAGGCTCGGCAGTAACAATCTCCGGCACGGCAACAGGAACAGCGCCAGGGACGGACGCATCCTCCTCTGCCAGGGCTGGCCGGGCCTCAACAGGAGCAGACTCCTGAAGGGCCACAGACACAGCGCCAGGGAAGGATTCCTCCTCCTCTGCCTGGGCTAGCCGGGCCTCAACAGGAGCAGACTCCTGAAGGGCCACAGACACAGCGCCAGGGAAGGATTCCTCCTCCTCTGCCTGGGCTGGCCGGGCCTCAACAGGAGCAGACTCCTGAAGGGCCACAGACACAGCGCCAGGGAGGGATTCATCCTCCTCTGCCTGGGCTGGCCGGGCCTCAACAGGAGCAGACTCCTGAAGGGCCACAGACACAGCGCCAGGGAGGGATTCATCCTCCTCTGCCTGGGCTGGCCGGGCCTCAACAGGAGCAGACTCCTGAAGGGCCACAGGAACAGCGCCAGGGAGGGACGCTTCCTCCTCTACCTGTGCTTGCCGGGCCTCAACAGGAGCAGACTCCTGAAGGGCCACAGGAACAGCGCCAGGGAGGGACGCTTCCTCCTCTGCCTGGGCTTGCCGGGCCTCAACAGGAGCAGACTCCTGAAGGGCCACAGACACCGCGCCAGGGAGGGATTCCTCCTCCTCTACCTGTGCTTGCCGGGCCTCAACAGTGGCAGCCTCCTGAAGGGCCACAGACACTTTGCCAGGGAGGGATTCTTCTTCCTCTGCCTGTGCTGGCCGTGCCTCGGCAGGAGCGGCCTCCTGCACGGCCACAGGCACATCTTCGGCAGGAGTGCCTGGGAGAGAAGCCTCCTCCTCTTCCTGGGGTGCTTCCTCCTGGGGCAGTCCGCGCCGCGATCTGCTCCGCCCCAGGAGGAGGCTGCACGCCACCAGGAAGACGAAGAGGAGACCACAGCCTGCGGCCACCTGGAGCCAGAGGGTGAACGCCTCGTGTTCACCGAGGGCCACCTCCATTTGTCGCTGCAGGCAGTCCAAAATTGCCCGTGAATGGATCTGCAGCGACAGACCCTCCAGCAGCCCGCCGGCACCGGGACTGCCGAGGGGCAACAGGCCGCACTCGGCAAAAGGGTCCCTTAGGGGCGCCGGGCGCAGGGGCCCCAGCCACCAGGAGTCGGCCAGGCGGCCGCGCACTTTCCCAACAACGGTGGTCTGGGGCCCGGAGGCCTCCCAGGCCCGCCGCAGCTTGGACACCTCCCTGGTGTCCGGCACGGCGCCGCGTAGCAGCCAGTATAGGGCGAGGCCCACTGCCAGCTGAGCGACGAAAGCGAGTGTTTCCCGCAGTGTTTTCATCGCGATATCAAATACAAAAAGTATTGAAAAGATAACACGGCAGCGTTACAAGCGGAAGGCAGTCGTGGGATGACTGACCTGTTGTGAGGGAGGAGTGGGCAGGAGGGTGAGCCAGGGAATGGTGGTGGTGGTTACGGTGTGCTGACGAGCCTTGAGGTGCAGACCGTGTACTCATGGGAGATGGCTAATGGATTAATAATGATGATAGTAGTAATAATAATAATAATAATAATAATAATAATAATAATAATAATAATAATAATAATAATAATAATAATAATAATAATAGTAATAATAAAGATAATAATATTAATAGGGAGGAGGAGGAGGAGGAGGAGGAGGAGGAAGGTTGGTAATACTAATACACGAATAAGAATATGAATAGTCGAAGAGACGGAGAAATGATTGATAAAAAAAGAGGAAATATAAGACACACACACACACACACACACACACACACACACACACACACACACACACACACACACACACACACACACACACACACACACACACACACACACACACACACACACACACACACACACACACACACACACACACACACACACACACACACACACACACACACACACACACACACACACACACACACACACACACACACACACACACACACACACACACACACACACACACACCTCCCCCCCCTACACACACACATTAGACCTAGCTACTAAAACACTCCTCACTGAAGGAAAAAAAATCACATCGGATAAAATACTTTCAACACGCTCCTATTATCTCCAACTCCCCCTCCTCCTCCTCCTCCTCCTCCTTCGCAAAGAGGTAATATCAGGTGCGCGGTACATGTTTAATAGGTGGGAGAGAGGGAGGGGGGAAGGGGGAGGGGGAGGCCGTGAAATAGTCAGGCAGATGAGCGAGGAGGAGACGAGCAGGTGGCGGTCTCGAGGGGAGCAGCGAGGTCAGTCCCCCAACCTTTTAGTCGAGGTGAAATTTTAACTACAGCCAGGAAAGTGTCGGTTACGCACCCCTCCTCTCTCCTCCTGTAGGCAGCTGCAGCGAGGGAGGGAGGGAATGGGAGGGTTGGAGGGAGGATTGGAAGAAGATGGAAGGGAGGGAGGGAGGGTGGTAGCGAGGCAGATATGGTAAGGAATGAAGGAAGCAGAGAGTGGACTGAAGGAAGAAAGGAAGGAGGGAAGGAAGGAAGGAAGGGAGGATGGATAGATGATGGAGTGAAAGAAAAGTTGGAGCGGAAGGAAGGAAGGAAGGATGGATAGATGGTGGACTGAAAGAAAAGTTAGAGAGAAAGGAAGGAAGGAAAGAAGGAAGGAAGGAAGGATAGATGGTGGACTGAAAGAAAAGTTAGAGAGAAAGGAAGGAAGGAAAGAAGGAAGGAAGGATGGATAGATGGTGGACTGAAAGAAAAGTTAGAGAGAAAGGAAGGAAGGAAAGAAGGAAGGAAGGAAGGATAGATGGTGGACTGAAAGAAAAGTTAGAAAGGAAGGAAGGAAGGAAGGATAGATGGTGGACTGAAAGAAAAGTTAGAAAGGAAGGAAGGAAGGAAGGAAGGAAGGACAACCTCTCCAGACAAGAAATAACGATGATACGGTTTATATTACGAATTACATGAAGCCTTTACTCCGACATTGGAAAATAGCGGCGCGGGTCAGACACGAATGAACACGTTTGGGAGCGAACTAAGCCCTCCAGTGGAATGATATCGATTACTGCTGCTGCTGCTGATGATGATGATTTTAATAGAAAGAAATAATAATAATGGAAAAAAATAGAACAAAAACATTTACACCTCACTAAAGACAGCCCATCCCCAAACAGCCACTTCACCCTTCCCCCCACTCTCCTCTCTTCCTCCTCTCCCCCACCCCGCCCACGCCCACGTCCAGGCACCTGAGGCCGTGGGTGGCGGGGGAGGAGGAGGAGGAGGAGAAGAAGGAGGAGGGGAAGGAGGAGGAGAAAGATGAGAGAAGACTTACGAGGATCCAAAGAGGTAATACATTAACTAAAAGAAGAAGAAGATAAAGAAAAAGAAGAAGAAGAGGAAAGAGAAAATATATCTAAGAAAAACTATTTATTTGACAGTAAGGAGAGAGAGAGAGAGAGATATGACTTGTGGAGTTGATTGAAGGGAAGTGAAATGAAAAACTGCAAGAGAGAGAGAAAGAGAGGAGGAGGAGGAGGAAGAAGAAGAAGTGGAGAATTAGGAGAAAGGAAGATATGAAGGAAGGAGAAAATGAAAAAGGGAGATGAGAAAGGAGGAGGAGGAGGAGGAGGAGGAGATCCAGAAATAGAAAGAGAAAACGAAGAGAAATTAATAAAAGAGAAAAAGCAAGAAAGAGGAATAGGAAGAGAGAGATTGAGAATGGAAGGAGGAGGAGGAGGAGGAGGAGGAGGAAGAAGAAGAGGAGGAGGAGGAGGAGGAAGAAGAAGAAGAAGAAGAAGAAGAAGAAGAAGAAGAAGAAGAAGAAGAAGAAGAAGAAGAAGAAGAAGAAGAAGAAGAAGAAGAAGAAGAAGAAGAAGAAGAAGAAGAAGAAGAAGAAGAAGAAGAAGAAGAAGAAGAAGAAAGAAAAGGAGGAGGAAGAGAAGAAGGAGGAGGAGGAGGAAGAGAAGATGGAGGAGGAGGAAGAGAAGAAGGAGAAGGAGGAGGGGAAGGAAAAAGAGGAGAAATCAAACACACACACACACACACACACACACACACACACACACACACACACACACACACACACACACACACACATAAACACACACTCGGTTCTAAAAAAAAAAAAAAATAGCAATAACATTACGCTAAAAAAAAGGGGTAAGAAAAAAAATGTTATCAAAAGACATATCCTGCTCTCTCTCTCTCTCTCTCTCTCTCTCTCTCTCTCTCTCTCTGTCTCTCTCTCTCTCTCTCTCTCTCTCTCTCTCTCTCCCCCGCTGAGGTAATAGGTCCTGACATTTATCTCCCTTACCTCCACTTCCCTCTTCTCTCCCTCTTGCCTTCCCCTCCCTATTCCCTCCCTTCGCCCCTACCCATCAGTTCCCTTCTCTTCCCTTACCTATCTTTTTTTGCATGATTGATTTTTCTCTCCATTTTCCTTTCTCTCCCTTTCTCCTTCTTCTTCTTCTCGTCTCTCTTC
>NC_066553.1:2030993-2120993 GCF_024679095.1 Eriocheir sinensis
GTGTGTGTGTGTGTGTGTGTGTGTGTGTGTGTCTAACCGGCTTAATGGCTGGGTAGATTTCGGGCTCACTGGCTAGCTGGGAAAGTGTGGGGGGGGGGAGAAGGGAGAGGGGAGGAGGGCTGGCTAGGGGGAGGGGCAAGGGGTGCAGGCTGGGGCTCTCTGCTGGGGACGTTTGCATGTCAATGAGCCGCGGAGGGGGGTGGGGGGGGGGGATGGGTAATTGTGTCACTATGGGGGGAGTAGGGGAAGGGGGGCGTGGGGGGGGAGGGGGTTCCCTATCTACGGGGGATCAGTGTTCAAGCCTCTCCCAGACTCACCTGTCCCTTCTCTCTCTCTCTCTCTCTCTCTCTCTCTCTCTCTCTCTCTCTCTCTCTCTCTCTCTCTCTCTCTCTCTCTCTCTCTCTCTCTCTCTCTCTCTCTCTCTCTCTCTCTCTCTCTCTCTCTCTCTCTCTCTCTCTCTCTCTCTCTCTCTCTCTCTCTCTCCATGCAGTTTTCCAATACAACCCCACCCCCCCTCCCCATCCTCCCCCTTCCCTTCCCTTCCCTTCCCTTCTTTTCCTTCCTTTCCCCTTCCCTCCTTCCCTTGCCCCTATCCTCTCCCCTTCCTCCCCTCCCGTCCCTTTCCTCCCTTCTCTTCTCTTCTCTTTCCTCCCCTCTCTTCTCCTCTTCCCTCCCCTGTCCTCCTCTTCCCCTCCCTTCCCTATTGATTGCATGGCCTCATATTCGACTTTCAGCTGTGATTTTCCCCTCCTCCTCCTCCTCCTCCTCCTCCTCCTCCTCCTCCTCTCTATTCGGTACCCCTTTCCTCATCCTCATCCTCATCCTCTTCTTCATCATCTTCTTCTCCTTCTCAGGCTCTCTCTCCCTCTTCTCTCCATTTTCATCTTCTTCCTCTCTTTACTCTCTCCTTCTCCCCTTCTTCCCACTATTTCCTTCCTCTTTACTTCCCTTCCTTTTTTTTCTTTTCCTTCCACCTTCTTCCCTTCCCTCCACTTTCCCTTTCCTTCCTTTTCCCTTTCCTTTCCTTTCCCTTCCATGTCTTGTTCATCCACCATATGCTGACGAAGAGAAGGGAGAGGAAGAGAAAAGAAGAGGAGTGGGGAAGAAGAGAAGAGAGAGAGGAGAGGAGAGGAGAGAAAGTTTGTGGAGTAAGTGGAGGAGGGAGAAGGGAGGGAAGAAAGGGGAAGGGAGGGGATGGGAAGGGGAGTTTGAAGTTTGTGCAAAAAGGAGGAGAAAAGGAACTTGAATGAAGTGGAGGAAAAAAAAGGGGGGGGGAGGAAAGGAGGAAAAAATTAGAACTTGTCCGAGCGAAGAGGGGAAGGAGGGAGAGGGAAGGGATGGAAGGAGAAGAAGAAGAAGAAGAAAAAGAAGAAGAAGAAGGAAGGAATTAAGTATTGGCTCTGCTTGAAAGAGAGAGAGAGAGAGAGAGAGAGAGAGAGAGAGAGAGAGAGAGAGAGAGAGAGAGAGAGAGAGAGAGAGAAGGGTGTGGTATCGAAACCCTTTAATGTGTTGAGGAAGGAAGAAAGAGGAAGAGAAGGAGGGAGGAAGAGGAGGAGGAGGGGGGAGGCACTCTTCTCTAATACCCCCCTCTTCTCCCCCTCCCCCACTTTCCCCTCCCCTTCCCACTCCCCTCCTCCTCTTCTTCCCACCCCCATTCTTCCCCCTCCTCTCCTCCTCTTCCCCCTTCCCCCTCCCCCAACCCCCCAGCTTGAGGTCTTCCACGTCAAGAACTTTTATCATGGAGGTATTTGGTGTTCGCAGGAATTTGGGGGGGGGCGGGGGAAAGGGGGCATGGGTGGGGGGTTGTAGGGTGTGTGGGAGGGGGAGGAGGAGGAGGTGTGGGGGGGTTATGGAGGGTGTGTTTGGGGTGGTGGTGGGGGGGGTAAGATGTGAGGGGTAAGGTGTGTGTGTGTGTGTGTGTGTGTGTGTGTGTGTGTGTGTGTGTGTGTGTGTGTGTGTGTGTGTGTATTTCTGTCTATCTGTCTTTCTGTGTAGCTCTGTCTGTCTATCTGAGTGTGTTTATCTGTGTATCTGTCTGTGTATATGTGTGTGTGTGTGTGTGTGTGTGTGTGTGTGTGTGTGTGTGTGTGTGTGTGTGTGTGTGTGTGTGTGTGTGTCTTTCTGTCTATCTGTCTTTCTGTTTAACTCTGTCTGCCTGTGTCTGTGTCTGAGTGTGTTTATCTGTGTTTCTGTCTGTGTCTGTCTGTCTCGCCTAACGCCCCTCCCCGCCCAGGTGTGCACGCGGCTGGACCAGCGGCTGCACGCGGCCGCCGTCAAGGGGGACGTGGAGGAGGCGGTGCGGGTGCTGGACACGGGCCGCGTCCACGTCGACTGTGCGGACCGGGTGAGTGGAGCAAGGCTGTGGTGGAGCGGCCCGCCCCGACCCTCCGCCCCGACCCCTGACCCAGCCCCTTCACCGCCCTCCCCTGTGTCTTTATCCCCGTGGCTTTACCCTTGTCCCTTCAGCCCCCTTGTGACCTTACCCTTGTCCCTTCACCCCCCTTGTGACCTTACCCTTGTCCCTTCACCCCCCTTGTGACCTTACCCTTGTGACCCTTAGCTGTACCATTTTCTTACTATTAATTGCAATCTTTACATACAGTATTGCCAAGTTATTTTGTAATTTTGGATACATTCTCATACATTTGTAAATACTTAAAAAAAATGAAATAAGATATATATTATTACATTACATTCTCATTTCCGTTTGATATTGAAATAGTTTCCACTATAAATATTTGGTATCTAAGTTAGCTACACGGTGGGTACTAACGCCCCCCCACCCTGCCCCCCCTCCTTGTGTGCCCCGCAGGATGGCACGACGCCTCTCATCCTCGCCGCCGCCAACAGCCACCCGGAGCTGGTGCGGGAGCTGCTGGAGCAAGGCGCCGAGCCCAACGCCACCAGACACGTCAGTACCAAGCCTGCGCCTTCGCCTCCGCCCTCGCCCACTTACTCGCCCCCCTGCCCCCCCTTCTGCCCCCCCTTCCTTTCCCAGCGTCATCAGCAATTTTCGCTGATGACACGAAAGTAGGATAACTAACTAGATCAGAAAACAATCACGTGGTATTAGCGGGGGAACTAAGCTGTCCAGATGAGTATTAGCGGGGGAACTAAGCTGTCCAGATGAGTATTAGCGGGGGAACTAAGCTGTCCAGATGAGCGGCCCAGTAATGAATGATGTCGTCCAAGCGCATCGTCTTAAGTGGAGGGGAGATAAAAAAATAAAATAAATCAGTAACTGGGTACATATTAAATAGTATAGTTCCAAGTTACTCCGAATGCGAAAGGGGATTTAAAAGTGGATGTGGGCTTTGGTACCCGCCGCAGGAATTACTGTTCATGTGTGTGTGTGTGTGTGTGTGTGTGTGTTTCTGTATATGTGTGTCTGTGTCTCTGCCTGTCTGTCTGTCTGTCTGTTTCTGTATATGTGTGTCTGTCTCTGTCTCTGTCTGTCTGTCTGTGTGTGTCTGTTTCTGTATATGTGTGTCTGTGTATCTGTCTGTCTCTGTGTCGATGTCTGTCTGTAAGTATGAATGTGTCTATCAGTGCCACGAACCTCGACCTTAGAGTATTAGGATTCACTTTTCCTTTTAAACTGTATCAGGCATTAGTTATAGGCCTCACCGACCCTGCCCCCCCCTCCCCCCCTCCCCCCCTTCTCTCTCTGATATATATGGTGACACGCAATCATTTTATACGTCATGACAGATGGATAAATTTTGAAACACATGGCGTTTGTTTATTTGTTTGTTTGTTTGTTTGTTTGTAGATTTTTCGTTTCGTTCGTCAGTGATGGATGAATGAGTTAATTTGAATTTATACCGTGTGTGTGTGTGTGTGTGTGTGTGTGTGTGTGTGTGTGTGTGTGTGTGTGTGTGTGTGTGAATGTCTGTCTATCTGTCTCTACCTGTCTAACTGTCTGTCCGTCTGTCTGTCTATCTGTCTGTTTGTCTGTCCGTCTGTCTGTCTGTCTATCTGTCTGTCTGTTTGTCCGTCTGTCTGTCTGTCTGTCTATCTGTCTGTCTGTCTGTCCGTCTATTTCTCCGTCTGTCTGTTTGTCTGTCTGTCTGTCTGTCTGTCTGTCTGTCTGTCTGTCACTGCTTCACCGTGTCCGCCCCCCAGACCGGCACCGGGGCTCTGTTCTTCGCGGCGCAGGGCGGGTTCCTGGACATCGTGACACTGCTGCTGGACCGCGGCTGCTCCATCAACCAAGCCTCAAAGGTACTGACAGCGCCCCTCCCCCCCACACCCTTCCCTCTCCTTTCTTCCTCCCAGACACTCCCCCACACACCCCTTCCCTCTCCTCTCTACCTCCCAGCCCCTCCCCCCCACACCCCTTCCCTCTCCTTCCTTCCTCCCAGACACTCCCCCACACACCCTTTCCCTCTCCCTTCCTCCTGTCTCTCTTATTGAAACTCACGAGGGATTAATCCAAGCACCCCCCCCCCCCCCCCAGTCCTCTCCTCCCGTAGTCATATTATAGTTATTGCTAATGGATTACGAGGGATTAATCCAAGCCCCCCTCCTCCCAGTCCTCTCCTTCCAGAGTTATATTATAGTTGTTGCTTATGGATTGCTCCCCCATTTAGTTAGGGGACATGGGCCTTTGTGCATCATAGGCCAAGGGTACAGTCACACCAGCGCCGCGACCAGACGTAAGAGGAATAGAGACAGTCGGCTGGAAATTGTTGGACAGAATAGGGGTTTTCACCAGAGGGAGTTTTTTAGCAAAGGGAAAGTGACTACAACAAAGGGAGTTTTCATCAGAGGGAGTTTTTAGCAAAGGGAGAGTGCTTTCAACAAAGGGAGTTTTCATCAAAGGGAGTTTTCACTAAAGGGAGTTTTTTTTAGCAAAGGGAGAGTGCATACAACAAAGGGAGTTTTCATCAAAGGGAGTTTCTACTAAAGGGAGTTTTTTTTAGCATAGGGAGAGTGCATACATCAAAGGGAGTTTTCATCAAAGGGAGTTTTCACTAAAGGGAGTTTTTACCAAAGGGAGTTTTTACCAAAGGGAGTTTTTACCAAAGGGAGTTTTTACCAAAGTGAGTTTTTACCTAAGTAAGTTTTTAACAAAGGGAGTTTTCATCAAAGGGAGTTTTCATCAAAGGGAGTTTTTACCAAAGGGAGTTTTTACCAAAGGGAGTTTTTACCAAAGGGAGTTTTCATCAAAGGGAGTTTTTACCAAAGGGAGTTTTCATCAAAGGGAGTTTTTACCAAAGGGAGTTTTTACCAAAGGGAGTTTTTACCAAAGGGAGTTTTTACCAAAGGGAGTTTTTACCAAAGTGAGTTTTTACCAAAGGGAGTTTTTAACAAAGGGAGTTTTTAACAAAGGGAGTTTTTACCAAAGGGAGTTTTTACCAAAGGGAGTTTTTACCAAAGGGAGTTTTTACCAAAGGGAGTTTTCATCAAAGGGAGTTTTTACCAAAGGGAGTTTTTATCAAAGGGAATTTTCACCCCACGCTGCATCAGTGTTCCAGCAGAAGGTAAGAAGTCGGTATTTGTTCTCCACGAAAACCAGAAAACCAAGGCGTCTGGGAACTCTGGACCCAAACCCACTTGTTGCATCAAAAAGAAAACGGACCAACGAGCCGTGAAACGCGGCCTCTGATTCTAAAGGGGCTATTACACTGGGCAAATTTTCCGTGGATCTTCAGTCAAACCACGATTTCTGCTGGTGTGGTTCTCGTATTCCCGTGGTCTTCTGACGTGTCCACGGTCTTCCAAAGCTACGGTAGATTTCACTGAAGGACGACGGTATTATTCATCATCATCAGCAGCAATAACAAGAAACAAATGAGAACCACGCCAGCGGAAATCGTGGTTTGACTGAAGATCCACGGAAAATTTGCCCAGTGTAATAGCGCCTTAAGGTGATTGGGTGTGACATTGTGATCGTCCGGAGAGTAAACCCCTGCAACGGATGACTTCAGGGGCGTGTTATTTTATAGAAGGAAGCGGTCATTCAATTTGGTAGCGGCGTTGGTGTGGTTTTACCTATAGTATGAGAACAAGATCTTCCTGCCTTTCCCGAGTCCTCAAAGTCACAGTTAAGTTCAGTTGAAGGTCAGGGAGATAGCCTTTGGAACGCCCTCCCCTTTGCTTCCTCTTGTCTATCCTGCACACAGTATAGTCGTTCCTTCCCTTCATGGTCCTCTTAGTCTGTGCACAATCTAACTTCCTTTCCTCTTCCTGGTCATAGTGTTCGTCGGAGTCCAATCTAGTCCTCCCTTTCCCTCAAGTTGAAGTTTTAGTCCGAGCACGTCATGGTCTGAACCCAATCCAGTCTTCCCTTTCTCTTCCTGCTGTCATAATCTGTCTGAGCCCAATCTAACTACCTTTCATTTTCCTAGTCATAGTTGTAGTCTGAGCCCAGTCTTGTGCTTCTTTTCCCCATCCTGGCATATACACGAATCATAGCTTTAGTCTACATAAAAGTGATGAGCCGCAAGTATCTAGCTGAAAATTAGTAAGATCGAGAGGCGTCTTGTGTGGGGTGCACGTACATTGGTGGGCCTTCAGTCATGTGTTGTGTCTCGGCAGGACGGCGGCACGGCGCTGATCGTGGCGGCGCAGTGCGGGCACATGGACGTGGTGCAGGAGTTGCTGAGGCGCGGCGCAGACCCCCACGCCGCCATGAAGGACCGCGCCACAGCTGTCTTCGTCGCCTCGCAGAACGGCCACACCAGCGTCGTGCGTACACTGCTCAACGCGGGGGCTAAGGTGCGGCCTGGACACACACACACACACACACACACACACACACACACACACACACACACACACACACACACACACACACACACACACACACACACACACACACACACACACACACACACACACACACACACATATTATTTCCTCACTAATGCAACCTTTTGATCTTAAGTCACGCATGTCTTTCTGGCGTGACATTCAGCTTTGTTAATCTGAAATATCACAACCTTATACATATTCTTGCACCTGTGACGACGTGATGGGACAGTGACGTGACGTGAATGTAGTGACGGGTGTGTGGTGATGTGATTATTGTGACATGAAGGTCTTGTGGTGACGGGAATGCCTTTGCTTGTGATGATGTGACGTGACATGCTTGTAATAACGTGTTTTGTGGTGACATGACAAGGCGTGGTTGGGATGTGACGTGATGTGCTTGTAAGGATGTGACGTGACTTGACCTGCTTGTGGTGATGTAAGTTGACGTGCTTGAAGAAACGTAATATGCTTGTGTTGACGTGCGATTATTCTTGTGATGTGACGTGATGTGCTTATATTGAGACGTGATGTGCTTGTGTTGATGTGACATGACGTGATTATGCTGATATGACGTGACGTGACCTACTTGTGGTGATGTGATGTGGCCTGCTAGTGATGTGACGTAACGTGATGTGCTTGTCGTGATGTGATGAGATGAGTGTAGTGATGTAACATGCTTGTAGAGATGCGTTGCAACATGACTTGACGAGGGTGTAGTGTTGTGACGTGACCCAACGTGCTTGCCATGTGACGTGAGGTGACGCAGCCAGTGATGTGACAACGTGACAGTCTTGTGGGGACGTGGCATGGTTGTGACGACATGACCTGAGTGACTTACGGGCGTGGTAGTAGTGGTGGTGCCACGCCCTGACACACGACGTGCTGGCGGGGACGTGCCCGGGCTGAGCGAGTCCTCCAGTGTGTCCCGCCCCCAGGCCAACGTGCGGCGCGTGGACGGCGCCAGCCCGCTGTGGATCGCCTCGCAGATGGGTCACCAGGGCGTGGTGCGCCTCCTGCTGGGTCACGGAGTCAACCCCGACGTCACGAGACACGTGAGTCACGCCGCCAGGCCGCCTTAAAGATGATGTCACTCGGCGGGCGGCGCCGCCGTGTCTGGGGCCGCCGCCTGCCGGGCTGGGGGCCGGCCACGTCCTCGACCTAGTGATGCAGGAGGGTTGAGCAGGTGCTGCCGAGTGGTGGCGCCTGAGAGGCCGCGAGTGTAGGAGCTTGGCACTTCAATAACAGATGAGCTCCCTCCCTCCCGTGCTGTACATTGACTAGAAACAGTAAATGTGCTAAATGTAATATATATATATATATATATATATATATATATATATATATATATATATATATATATATATATATATATATATATATATATATATATACCGTCCTTGGGCAGGATCACTCCGGAGCAAGGGTTGCTGAGAATATCTTTGATAATGGCCGCCAATGGTTACTGAACCTTGGCACTTACAATACACAGACTTTCGAAAGAAACAAGCTAATGTCTTTGTGCTCACGGATGAGCTGTCACATATCAAGTTGGATGTTGTAGGCCCCGGCGAGGTGAAGAAGCTTGCTGAGGGGGAAAAAATACTTAGGAACGGTAATTCCCTTTTCTGGAGAGCAAGCACGAGGGTGCCAAGCGGGAACAAGTGTTTGGATATTTAATTCGCATAAGTCTAGAAAATAACAGTCAAAGTCTTGTAACATTTTAAACAAAATGATACAAAGTAGAGTTAAGTATTTGCCCGACATCCAGCCACAGCGATGAGGGTGATGAGTGATGACAAAAAAAAATTTACGATGCTTAGTTAGTTATGAACCTGCCTGGGACCAAGGCCGATTTCAGTGCTGAGAGAGAGAGAGAGAGAGAGAGAGAGAGAGAGAGAGAGAGAGAGAGAGAGAGAGAGAGAGAGAGAGAGAGAGAGAGAGAGAAAAAAAGTAGCTGGAGAAACTGCGGTTATGAATCACGGCAAGTATACAACACCAGGCTGAGAGGGTGGAGGACGTTGGGAAAGGCCTTTTTCGAGTAGTGGACTAGTCATTTTTTTTTTTTTATATACAGCAGAGGAGACTGCAAGGGCGTAAAAAAAATAATAATAATAATAAAAAAAGCCCGCTACTTACTGCTCCTGGTGATGATGATTATAATGATGATGATGATGATGGTGATGATGATTATAATGATGTGTTTTTTTTCCAGGACGGCGCCACTCCGCTCTTCAAGGCGGCTCATAAAGGACACGTGGAGGTTGTACACGAGCTCCTGCCCTACAACCCCTGCCTCAGCCTCCTCAAGGTTACACACACACACACACACACACGTCCAGCGTTGCCAAATTATCGTACTCATCGCATTGAATTTCGTAGTTTTGGACCGATAAATATGGTAAAAAAAAAAATGAGTGTCAATAAATAACAGCTTTAACGCTAACTTTAATTTTCTATCGTTATTTGTGCAGGTACGAGAGGTTGAGGCTTAAAAATTATAAATACAATGTGGTGAGTACGATAATCTGGCAACGCTGCACACGGGGAGGGATGGCAAGACTGGTATGCAAAGTTGCTAGATTGTCGTACTCAGCCATTTATATTTCCCGACTTCCGACCCAAAAACTGTCTCGTGGACCCCAATAAGGAGACTCACTTACAATTATCGTTAAAATAGTTAATTCCTGATGTTTCTTGGCAATAGTTAGGCGTCAGAAACCGGTAAATACTATGGTCTGAGTACGATAATCTGGCAACGGTGGTGGTGTGGCGAGAGAGAGGGAGAGAGTGAAAGAGGAAGGAAGGGATGGGAAGGAGACATCGAGGGAAAGGCGCTGGAACTGGAGGGAAACACAGAAAACATTATGGGGAGAAGATAGGGAGAAACTGGGACTGAGGAGGGAATGGAAGAGCAAGAGGAAGGGAGGGAAAGGAACAGGAGGAAGGGAAGAAAAGGAACAGGAAAAAGGAAGGTAGAGAACGGAAGAGGAGAGAGAGAGAGAGAGAGAGAGAGAGAGAGAGAGAGAGAGAGAGTAAGCTTTTCTTGTTCTGTACAGTGAGTGAGGACGAGGTTCAAAGACTCAAGTGTAAAGATGCCGCGGAAAGAATGGCGCGGCGGTGTGTGTGTGTGTGTGTGTGTGTGTGTGTGTGTGTGCGCGCCGCGGAGAGTAATCAGTCCTCTTTAATTAACCTTTTTCCTCCGTCAAGTGCCTCAGGTTCCTGCAGGATTCTCTCTCTCTCTCTCTCTCTCTCTCTCTCTCTCTCTCTCTCTCTCTCTCTCTCTCTCTCTCTCTCTCTCAAACACACACACACACACACACACACACACACATGTTTCCGCGCCCTTCATCTCTCTTTCTTACAGAACGGTGAGTCCGCCCTGCATGCCGCTGCCCTGTACGGCCACCTGCGGGTGATGAAGGCCCTGGTGCAGGCCGGAGCCGACCCGGGCCTGAAGAACGACCAGGGCCTCACGCCCATCCAGATCGCTGCTCAGGCTCGCCACTACGAAGCCGTCCAGCTGCTGAAGGACGCCCTGGCCAAACGGAAGGAGAAAGCCCCCGCCACGCCTCCCAAGACCTCACCGGGGCCCCGCTCGCCCCGCCTGGTGCACAGCGTGTCCGGCACCGCCGTGGCCCCGGGCTCGCAGAGCCAGAGCAGCAGCCGCGGCTCCTCGCGGAATAGCTCCCTCGGCACCATCGTGGAGACCAGCCCCGTCCTGCCGCGCTCCGCCAGCTCGCCGAGCAACAGCCGCCCGGCGCAGTACGTGTCCTGCGAGCTGAGCAACATGGTGGACGGCGGCGCGCGGCCCAGGGCCAGCCTGGCCACGGGCTCATGCACCTCCGTGGGCGGCCGCACCTCCTGCTCCTCCAACCCCTCGCCCTCGCCCAGCATCTCCAGCGAGCCGCCGCAGTCCATGATCGCCGCCCTGCAGAAGGCGCCGCGCCACGCCTCGCACACGGACGTGAGCAGCGTCAAGAACATTTTCCGCCGCACGCTCGCCTCCTTCCGACGGTCCAGCATAGTGAATAAGAGGAACGACAAGCCGCTTGAGCCATGACAGCCTTCCCCGCAGAGTCTTGCTAGGTTCGTGTCTCTATCCTGGTTTATTTTAAAACTGTGCAGTTTTCAGTACAAATGGCTAATAATTCACTGGTGATATTAGGTTAGCGGTGATGGCGTGAAGCTTCACTCCCTGAGACACTCACCGGAGGTCAGTTTTAAGTTGGTGTGGGCGTGGCGGCGCCGAGGTGGGCGTGGCCGCTGCCGCCGCCGCCGCCGCCGCGCCTCCCGCCGGGCGCGGGGCGGCGGGTCGTGTGCTCGTTTCGGTACAACCTATGCAAGGTAACTCATATCAATTACAACTTTGATTTACTCATTTTATTGTAATTATAATTTGATTAATTTTAACACATTAACCAGCCTCGTGTGGTGAGCCTTGCCTGGCCCTGCCGCTCACACACACACGCACACACACACACGCCTCACAGGCTCATACCTCCGCCTCGGTGCTGGCCTGGCGGCGCTTGCGGGTCTTGGTTACTTACTAACTAGTGTTGCTGTTCCTTTTGTACTCCAAACACACATATGCAACCCTGGAGGTGTTTTATAAAAGCGGTGGCCTTGGCACTGCACGGGCCGGTGCTGCTCCCCGGCGGCGAGGCTCAGGCGGCGGTGGTGGTGGAGGCGCCTGTGTACGCCGCTGGGGGCAGGCACGTGACGCTGACCCACGAGCTTGTACCGATTCTTGTTGTCTGGCCGCCCGTCGTCAAGGGACGCAGCCTCGTGGCCGCCGCCCTCCGCGCCGCGCCGCGCGTCCCTGCCGCCCCGCTGCCACGTGGGGTCGCGGCGCGGCCTGAACCCTGTGCCTAGCGGGGGTGGCCCGAGGCAGCGACGTAGGTGTGTAGTGTGTAGTGAGCCTGCACGGGGAGGCAGCGTCGGTGCTGCGCTTGGCCACGCACGCTCGGGGAGCGGCTTGGCGCAGCGGTGCTTGCCGTGACTCTGGCCCTGTTGGTCATGGGTTCGAACAGCGGCCGCGACGCCGCTTGGTGAAGATGTAATGCTCTAAGATAATGAGTTTCCCTGCAGCAGGGCGGGTGACTTACCTGTTGATCTCGGTGAAAGATCACCAATAAAAACCTTGATCAGTGATTCAATACTTTATTTTGTAACACCCAGGCTACTGGACAAAAATGGCGCAGCTTTTTTACAGCGTTATACATTAATGCGCTGTTTGAGGAATAAATAATACACTACTGTTGTAGTTGCATTGTATACAAGTGGCTTTGGTGAACTAGTTTATTGCCACAGGGCAGCGGCGGCTGTCCCGGGCCTCGTGGAGGAGCAGCAGCCGCCGCACGCCACGCGAGGCTCCAAGAGCTACACTAGACCCTCTGTACCAGCATGTCCTCAAACGCCGCGGTGTGTGTAAAGCAGAAACTGTGAGACAGGCTGCTGCCCCAAGAGAAGGGCCACACGTATATGTTGCTTGCCTTGGATACACACACACCTACCCTTCGCTGAACTCTGTGTCAGCCTGAAACACCCTCCCACCGCAGCCCAGCACACACACACGCGCGCGCCACAGCAAGGCGGCAGCGGCTGTTCTCTGCACTGTGCAGCCGTGTCTGGAGTCCTCTGCGTCGCCCTCCCAGTGAAGTGTCCGCCGAGCAGAGGCCGGCACGACCCCCGGAGCTGGTTGTTTCGGAGGCCGCGTCTGTCGCCACCGTCCAGTTTGTGCCGCGACGCCCCGCTCCGTCACGTCGTCGGGAGCGTCGCGCCCAGCGTGCCGAGGCCGCGTTCCGCCGCAGCAGCCGCGGGTTATCGGGACTGTGGACTTACTGTGTAGGCCACGGTACGCATGGTGGCGCGAGTCACACACTTCTCTTTTCCTACTAACTCCTGTAGCACCGAGAAATATACAGAATGATCCAGAACAGTGTTTGCCTATCATCTTGAGTAACCTTTGTTGGCAGGCGTCTGGCAAGCCCGCCGGGGGGGGGGGGGGGGGATCTGTCAAGGGCAGAGGGTGTTGGGAGTTGGTCCCGGAGTAGATGACAGCGACACCCGACCTGTTTATCCCCCGTGTCCCTTCCTCCTCCCCCCCCCCCTTAGTCTTGGCACTGCCGGTCTTCGCCGCCTCAGGAGGGGCTGCACCAACAGGAAATTTTGTGGCCGCTCCGTAAAGAAAGCATCTGCAGTAACTGACATTATTATTATTATCACATTATTATTGTTATTATTATTATTATTATTATTATTATTATTATTATTATTATTATTATTATTGATATTGTTATAACAACTACTACTACTACTATTTATACCGTTTATCAAGGGAGTGTCGTTTAACGCTGACCCCCCTCACTGCATAGTCTTCTTTCTTCGTGTATATCTTCAATCTTGACGCTGAGAGTCTGCTGGCAACTCTACACGCCCTGACAGTCTTTTGGGGGGTGGAGGGAAGGGGTGCCCCTGAGTGTCTTTTCCCTGCTTCCCCAGGCCCGCCCCTCCCCCCTCCCGACCCCACACTCGCCTGGCGGGGCGGGAGTGCTGTCAAAGTGTCTAAGTTTTGACACAGCCTCCTGCACATCGTTGTCCCTCACCATCAGGGAGTCTTGAAGTTGACAGCACACGTATGTTTTAAAGTTACCGTTTGTTTGTTTATTGGTTTCTGCCTTAGGCCAAACACTTACCATCACCCTATAAACAAGAGCAAGTAGTTTCTTAGGGAAAAAAATCATAGGAAAAATAATTCTTGTTCCACGAGTCAACAGTATTTTTTTCTTAGGTATTTGACTCATTCGGTAATAAGGACGCAGAGGACGAGGACTAATATCTTAAACTCCTTTGCTGGCTAAGAAACGCTCAAGCATGAATAACTGCTCCATAGCCATAGGTACCAGGAAGAGGTGAGATGATAATAGACAGAAAGCGAACTGTTGGCAACTGTGCTGAGTCTGCCGAAGATCCTAGAGGCACCTTTGCCAGATTATCGTACCCAGAGCAGAGCATTTGCTGGTTTCTGACGTATAACTATTGGCAAGAAAGATCAGGAATTAACTATTGTAACGATAACTATGAATGAATATCGTTATTGGGGACCAGGAGACAGTTTTAGGGTCAGAAATCGGTAAAAATAAGGGGCTGAGTACGACAATATGGTAACGTTGCCTAGAGGTCTCTGCCGTCCACTCCACTGCCAGAAGATGCTGTAGTCCCACGGTAAGTGTTTGTGATTACAGATGTGCCCGTGATGCCAAGGTCGAGAGGGGAGCAATAGACCACCTGACTAATCCGACAGCGCAAGTGTTTCAGGGTGACGGAAGGCAAAACATACGAGTTGTGGACCGTCGAGAGTCTTGCATGGCGGGGCGCGGCCGTGTGGAGGCTGCCCTCGCTGCCCCGCCCTCGTCAGGTACAGGTGTGTGACGTGTATGGTGGGGGTCTACGAGCTCACGCGTTTTCTTTGTTTTATACTTTCTCATTCTCTTGTTCCGATTCTTTGTTCCTTGATCTCGTCGTATGGATATCTGTCTTCTTTTGTATTATGTTCTTTTCCTTTCTTATTGTTTTCGTAGATGTGTCCTGGGTCAGAATAACGACGAGGTGTTATCCGTGTGGCATCGGAGAGTAACATCTCTTTATATCTGTGGTGGATGTTGATAACTGAGGCTTCGAAGCTCCGAACCACCCACTGAAGCGTGAGTTGGTCGTGCTGGCAGTAACGGATATTGGTCTCGCTCCGTTCTCTTGTTTCTAGTTTCCTCAGGCAGTAATCGAGTAATGGCTGCGTGTGTTCGTGTGTGTGTGTGTGTTTGTGTGTGTGTGTGTGTGTGTGTGTGAATTAAACGGTTTGGATTGGATACAGACCTACTAGAGTATTATAGAGGATTAGAAGCGTCTGACAAAACCAATCCCAGAGTCTTGGTGATGGTCCACATTGTAACTTCTCTCTCTCTCTCTCTCTCTCTCTCTCTCTCTCTCTCTCTCTCTCTTATGGATGACAATTCGTTTATTTTGAGCATAACTTGAACATTACTAGTTTTTTTTTCCTTTTTCCTTATCTTTTTTGCCCAACTCGTAATCATTCCCTGTTTAGTAATTCTGTCATCTGCAACTCGCCGCTAGACTCTTAAAAAAACGTTCTTGCAAATCAAAGTGTATGGATTAGTTTCCCTCATCCCGTCGATTTATAAACTTTCATAACAGACACGCTTGCCGAATTTGTTCCGCTCATCCATCTCCGTTTTTTGGCCTTTTTTTGCCAGTGCTTATTAAGTCTTACGTAACGTCTAGTTTCCACCAAATCATGAACACGGGAAAGACTGGCTAGCACTCCTTCCTCCCTCCCTCCCTTCCACCCTCCTTTCCTTCCTCCCTTCCTCCTTCCCTTCCATATTTTCTTCCTTTCCCCCTTTCTTCCTTTTTCCCCTCCTTCCTTCCTTCCTTGCTCCCTCCTTTCCCCCTTTCTTCCTTTTTCCCTTCCTTCCTTCCTTCCTTGCTCCCTCCTTCCCTTCCATATTTTCTTCCTTTCCCCCTTTCTTCCTTTTTCCCTTCCTTCCTTCCTTGCTCCCTCCTTCCCTTCCATATTTTCTTCCTTTCCCCCTTCCTTCCTTTTTCCCTTCCTTCCTTCCTTCCTTGCCCCTTCCTTCCCTTCCATATTTTCTTCCTTTCCCCCTTTCTTCCTTTTTCCCTTCCTTCCTTCCTTCCTTGCCCCTTCCTTCCCTTCCATATTTTCTTCCTTTCCCCCTTCCTTCCTTCCTTGCTCCCTCCTTCCCTTCCATATTTTCTTCCTTTCCCCCTTCCTTCCTTTTTCCCTTCCTTCCTTCCTTCCTTGCTCCCTCCTTCCCTTCCTTATTTTCTTCCTTTACCCCTTCCTGCCTTCCTTCCTTCTTTCCTTGTTTCCTCCTTTCCTTTTTCCCTCCCTTCCTTCCTTGCTTCCTCCTTCCCTTCATTCCTTCCTTTATTTCTTCCTTCCTTCCTTCCCCTCGTCCTTCCTTACCTTCCTTGCTTCCTTCCTCCCTTCCTTTTTCCCTTCATTCCTTCCTTTATTTCTTCCTTCCTTCCTCCCCTCGTCCTTCCCTACCTTCTTTGCTTCCTTCTCCACTTCCTTCCTCCCTTCCTTTTTCCCATCCATCCTTACTACACTATCCGATTATAAAACCTCTACCAGGAAAATCAGCCCGCTCCTGTTGGCGCAGACTTTCTCTCTCGGAAGTGTTCCCCGGCGCGCCGCGGAGCCGGAAGACGCGTCCAGCCGTGACTGAGCGTTCCTCGGTGGTTTATCTCGATGACGTAGCCGTTAGCGGGATGACTGGAGCCTCGACGTCGTGTGAGGGTGACTTTAGCTTTCTGTGCCACACGTGCGTCTGAGGGAAAAGCAGAGTCCTTTCCGGAGGTGGAGATGCTGCGCGCCGCCCCCCTCACCTGTCACGTGGCGTCCAGGGAGTGATCAAGGTCGAGCATCACAACACACTTTGCATAATGATCCCCCGCCGACTGTTGTCCTCGCCTCTCCTCGCCCCGGCCACGGCTCTTGTTTAATGTGTCCACTCAGAATGGGGAGGCGGTGGCTGAATGGATAGCGTGACGGCCCCGCGTTCAGGACGACGCGAGTTCAATTCCCGGTGCCACTAAGCTGGGATTTTTCAGCCGCCGCCGAGTGGCTTAAAACTACCCACATGCTGTCCAGAAGACCACCTATCAACCCGGACTCTAGATTCTAGGATTAAAGATGAGCTCCGGGAGGGCAGCATGAGCCAATGCAAGATGGCGCCACTATAAACACTCTCCTCCCTCTTTATTCTCCTTTCCTTTACTCACCTACCCACTGTGACTTGCTTTCTTCTTTCTTTCTTTTTTTTATTCCTACCGTATCCCTTAATTTCTTGACTCCGTCCTTCCTTTCTCCCGTCTATCTTCCTCTCCTTCCCCTCTGCCTTCCCTCCTTCCTCTCTTAATTCCTTCCCTATTTCCATCCTTTCTAGTCCCTTTCGCTCCTTATTCTTCCCATTCTTTCTTTCCTATCTTTCTTCCTTTCCTCTCCTTCCCCTCTGCCTTCCCTCCTTCCTCTCTTAATTCCTTCCCTATTTCCATCCTTTCTAGTCCCTTTTGCTCCTTATTCTTCCCATTCTTTCTTTCCTACCTTTCTTCCTTTCTTTGTTTCCTCTCCTTCATCACATTCTGGCGTCTTTTTTTATAGTATACCGTTCAGCAGCTTTCTCGTGACTCTCGCCGTGACATGGGTGCCGCGCGCTGTCACGGAGGAGGCGGCGGAGTCACAGCAAGAATAGGTGTGTGTGTGTGTGTGTGTGTGTGTCCCGCCCCGCCCAAGGTTACCGCACACACTTTCACTGCTGAAGCAACAAGTAGTATATAACAGCAACGCTCGCGAGGACGCACCGCAGTACACGCTTGACAAACAGACAGCGAAGGTGAGTCACGGAGGGCGAAGCGAAAGGATAGACTGAAGATTTTATTTAGTTGGGCTAATTAAATATATACGTTGCAAGGACGGTAAGAAACAATAATAATGATAATAATAATAATAATGGAGAATACCTGTGCTGTGTCATATTGGGAGAGAGGAGAAGCGGGGAAACGGAAAGGATAATCTAGCATTCCTCTCCTGAAGGCGCCGAATCAAAGTAATAGGAAAGTTGAAGGCAGACTGATCAAAGCCTGCCAGTGAAAGGGGTGACGGGGGACGAACTGGAAGCGTCACAGCCCGTCACAGTCCCTCCAGTCACGCGGGCGATGCGCAATGCAGGCCGGTGACGGAAGGGCTTGTCGTGGATCTGTGTAGGTGTTGTCATACGGGGGAATACATTTTTCGAGGCTTGCGTTCACCTTCCCACCCTCCTTCCTCCGCCCAAGATCTAAAGAAAGGTCAACCCGTCCGCTGCGATTGGCACGATTTGGCTTTCACTGGTTGCCTGGTAAAATAATGTAGTCCCGGGTCTTTCTCTGCCCCTGTGGTGGATAGTGGAGTGTTTCCCATGTGGTATCAGTACACTGGATATCAATTTCCAAGGTGCATGACTACATTTTTCTTCATTGCACTGTAGCGCCATTTTTTGTTCCATTGCTGTAGTTTGGTGAGGTCATCTTGTAGGAAATCCGCAGTCAAGGGGTTAAGTTAAGTTAGGTTAGGTCGGGTTGGGCTAGGTTAGGTTAGCTTAGGTTAGGTTAGACCCACAACTTCTCTACAATTTATATTTTCCGGCACATAGTTGTATCTCGTCCATTTCCGTCGCTGTTCCTCTGTCCAGCCGCAAGGGACGAAAAGGGAAACGTGTGCACATGTAAACGGAATGAAAAAAATATATCTCTTCACTTGCACGCTCGCCCACGTGTTGTGATTTTCTTTCCCGTGCGCGCGACGTCAATCGGAGCCATTCACTTCCCTACTTCAATGTTTTTACCGGACGGAAACTCAATAACAGAACGTGTTTCTGATTTTACTCGTGTTTCTTTTTAACGTGAAGGTGCAGGGCGGGAGTGTACTATAGGTTGGGTGGGGACATGTGCAGTGGAAATAAAAAAAACTATCGGCGGTATAACGAATCGCAGAATAGAGAAAGAATGATAGCTGTAGGAAGAAGATTCTACTCGTGTTTTTGAACGTGAAGGTGCAGTCTGGTGTGAGGGACGGGCGGGAGTGTACTATAGGTTTTAGGGATACTATAGGAAAGAGGAAAGAAAGAAAGGAAGAAAGAATGGAGCGAATATTTTTTTACAACAAAGGAGACAGCTCAAGGGCACAAAAAAAGGAAACAATAATAAAAAAAAAAAGGAGAGAAAGGGAATAGAAAGGATGGAAAAAGGGAAGGAATTAAGGTGGCATTTAAGGTAGGTTAGGGTGCTGCAGTTTTGGGGAGACCACGTTATTTGGCCGAGCTCTTTCACTTAGCAACCTGAAAGCCAATACGTGGGGTCATAAAAAATCTATCGGCCGCCTAACGAATCGCAGAATAGGAATAGAATGAAAACTAGAGAGAAGATGAACGCTGGTAGCTGTATATGGTGCATGTTTTATACCGGGTCATCATATTATGTCATCTCCTGAGGCTTATTGGGCTATATGTCTTTCCTGCATGGCGGACCGTATTGCTATTGATCAACGTGTAATCATGGTGGAGCGGGCGACGGGATCACAGCTTCCGCCTCCCCGCCATCCATCTCGCCCCCTGCAGCGGCAACAGGTGTGTCCGGGCTCTTGGTGAGGTCATTACTGCATCACTAGTATCCTCATTAGCTCCTGGACTGTTATTAACCGTGTAGCAGCGATGGGCCAAATTTGTGGTTTTACCGTGTAGCAGCGACGTGCCAAATTTGTGCCATGATATAAACCCCCTAAAATAGATGATGCATAAACTGATCACAAATGCTTTGATATAGGGAACTTGCTCGATTCATTAGAGATGATTTACATGCAGTTTCCTATTTTCTTCATTTTTGTAACTTTAATATGTGGCACTGATGACCCGTATGATTTATTGTGCTCGGCGGAGAACCATTAAAAAGCGTCCCATCTGCGTCATACATTTCCTTTATATATATATATATTTTTTTGTTTGTTTTTTCGTAAGACTAATTTTTTTTTTTTGGGGGGGGGGTTGAGTCTCGTTGTCTTTTGTTTTGTTTTGTTTTCATTAATTCTTCAATCTTTTTTTTCTCTTATTCATTCTCTCATTTTCTTTTTTCTTTCTTTGTCTTTCTTTCTCTATCTCCCTTTTTCTTTCATTCTTTCTTGTTTTCTTTCCTTCTTGCTTTCTTTCCTTTTCTCTTTTTCTTGTTCTCTTTCTCGCTCTCTGTCTTTCTTGGTATCTTGCTGTCTTTCTTTCATTCGTTCTTCCATGTTTCTTTTTTCCATGTTTTCTTTCTTATATACTTTGTTTCTTTCTTGCATTATCTATTTCATGCTTAATTTCTTTCATGCTTAATTTATTTCATGCTTATTAATTTCTTTCATGCTTAATTTCTTTCATGCTTAATTTCTTTCATGCTTAATTTATTTCATGCTTATTAATTTCTTTCATGCTTAATTTCTTTCATGCTTAATTTCTTTCATGCTTAATTTCTTTCATGCTTAATTTCTTCCATGCTTTATTTCTGTTTCCTTCTTTATTTTCCCGTCTCTTCCTGGCTTCCTCTCACTCTATTGCTTTCTTTCTTGCTGTCTCTCTTTCTTACTCGCTTGCTTGCTTTCTTAGTTGCTTGTTTTCACGCTCTATGCTTTCTTTAATGCTTTCTCTATTTTCTTCCTCATTCTCCTCATCATTCTTCTCGGCATGATAAAAAGAACCCGCCTCAACGTCGCGGTAATAGACACAGGTAATCGCGGTAATAAACAGTCGAGTTTGTGTCACGCGATAATTAATTGAGATTGGTTCATTTTGGGATGTGTTATTTATGGTTTTCCGCTGCCATTGTGTTATCGCTGTTTATTTTCTTCTTCCTCTTGCTCATGTTGTTGTTGTTGTTGTGGTGGTGGATACGACATTCTGGCAACGCTGCGGAGGAACAAAATGATGTACACAATCTTAGGCAACACTCTCCCAAACGTGTAATCTCTCTCTCTCTCTCTCTCTCTCTCTCTCTCTCTCTCTCTCTCTCTCTCTCTTGACGGGAAATACGCGTTTGTATGTCCTGCAAGAAGACAATTACATGATTAAAAGGACAATTATTATGTTGCCAATTACAGATGTTATTATGAGGCTATTAGACAACTATGCATGGTAGGCAAGGACACACACACATACACACACACATAGGAGAAAGGTGTACAACAACAACAACAACAACAATACTACTACTACTACTACTACTTTACTACTATTACTACTACTACTATATGCTACTAACACCACCATCACCACCACCTTCATCACCACCATCATCACCACCATTACTTCTGTTGTTGTTTTCCCCGACACACCATCAGCCGGGGGCCCCAACACTATGGTTCCTGGACCCGTGGGACTCAACATGCTGTATACACGATGTCTTTGGCAACACACGTGCGCTGGTGAGAGGCTGTGTTGCAAGGCTGCGGTGTGCGAGGGACGGGGGGGGCGCAGCTCAGGCGGCTTGGATTGCATGTAGACACCCTTTCTGTGGGAGGGAAACATTGTAGTAACCCATAATGTGATGAATGTGAAGAACAAGATATCAGTGCGTTGCGAGAGTGTAAGAAGAGAAGAGGACTAAGTGAGTTACAGGGCAGACTGAAGAAATGAAGGTGGATGAAACGAGAAAGAAAATGGTGTGTGTTATGTGTCACTACAGTACTATAAGAGCTTAGGCGAGGGAAGGGGGGGGGGCACCTTCCCTCTACCCTCTACAGCACAAGATTTCCACTCAGCTGTAGAGAGAAAAATGCCTTCACAAATTTACTGGTAGTATTTGAATATAGTGAAATAAATGTGGACCTATTAAGTTTCGTCGCTCCTTATCTCAAAGCTTATGGTTAAATTTGTTATCAGAGCATGAGTTTGTTCAGTAAATTTCACACCTGGTTCATAACCCGTCCTCTGCGATTGGTACGGATTTGTCCTTCACTGGTAGCCTGGTAACATATAGTCCCAGGTCTTTCTCTGCCTCTGTGGTGGATAGTGGAGTGTTTCCCATGTGGTACTGAAGTGCTGGATTCCCCTCCCAAGGTGCAGGACTTTACATTTTTCTTCATTGAATTGTAGCAGCCACTTTTTGTTCCACTCCTGTAGCTTGGTGATATCTTCTGGTAGGAAATCTGCAGTCAAGGGGTTAAGATGTGCGTCCCCAGCCCAGCCTATGCTCTTTTGCTGGGCTTGGCTGGCGTAGAGGGAGAGTTTTCACTTTTCACATGCACAGCCACGCCTGGGATGAAAGGAGCGCTCTACGTTGATGATCTAATCCGCTCGCGGCGAAAAACTGTACCAATGTTCGTCAATGTCATTCAAGACCCGTGGAAAGCCTGACAACAATTATAATCCTGTTATCTAAGCTGGCTGGAAAACTAAACATATCGCACAAACGGTTACTAATAAGTCTGGTACTATATAATTTTCTCCCAAAATGGTTTTAGTAAGTCCGTAATCGCTTTTTTCTTAGAGAGTCTGCGGCAAGCCTGGCTCTCTCTTCCCTGTTCCAGTTTTGTGAAAAATGAGGAAAACGGTACTGTTATAAGCGTCCTGTTTAGAAGTAATCTATGTCTCTTCTGGCGGTAGCTTTCTCCATCGCTTTTGTGTTCTTGTATAGCTTTTGTCTTCTGCATCGGAACTACAATCTCTTCTCATGAAACCGTATTTTCTCTAACGCCTTTCTCCAATATTAGTCTCCTTGTCTTTCTCCGTTGTCTGTGTGCGCGTGATTAGCCTTCATTCAACGTATCGAGAGACTGTAAATATCCTCCTCTAATGAGTTTCTCGGTTCACTTGTTTCGGTGGCGCCTCCCAGTAATAATTAACCCACGCACCCATGTCTCTCCGCGTCCGTGCGCCGCCGCTGCAAAATAAGTTGTTGGGAAAGGGGGAAAGCAGTGAGGATCAATTCGGTAGCCATTCACCCGTCTCCAGCTTGCTCAATGCTACGACGATTTAGGTTCAGCAGCACTGCGAATCAACAGCATCACACACACACACACACACACACACACACACACACACACACACATTTATCATCCGCTGCTGGGAGTTGATGCTAAGTCCAGCGGCGTAAAAAGCTAAACGAGCACATACAGGGATGCACCAGTTCACACGCTACCCAGTTATTTGAGAAAGAGAAATATAGATCCTGTTTTTGTTTGGCGTGGAGTTGGCAGACCCTCCTCTTAGCACATGCGTTCACGGGCGAGCAAGGCGGTTGATCATAACTTCTCAGACGCATGAAAAAGCCACACAGAGATGCATCAGCTTACACGAAACTCGGTTATTTGAAAATCCTCTTAGCACATGCGTTCACGGGCGAGCAAGGCGGTTGATCATAACTTCTTAGACGCATGAAAAAGCCACACAGAGATGCATCAGCTCACACGAAACTCAGTTATTTGAAAAAGCTATCATGTTTTTTGTTGTCGCGAAGAGTTTGCAGACCCTCCTCTTAGCACATGCGTTCACGGGCGAGCAAGGCGGTTGATCACAAGTCTCAAAGCGCAATAAGTAGCCACGAAACGAGACACAGTCATTTGGGAAAGTAAATCACAGAGCCGCGTCGTCTTGTACCGTGTAATGAGATGCTTGCACTCCGATGTGTTATTGTGCCGCGCGGGCCATGCATGACGCGCCGTGCTCATCACCCGCAGGCGTCCACAGATTGCATGCACATCCTCCTCCTCCTCTCTCTCTCTCGTCCTCTCAGTCTCAAGGCCACGCTATTGTTATGATGTATAGTTATCCCTCCCTCTCTTAACTAACTCGTATTCTTGCTCCCTCCCCCTCTACCTACCTACCTCTCTCTCTCTCCCCTGTCCTCCCCGTCTCCCTGCCCTCCTCCCTTCCGCCAGACAGCCATTAGATGCGGCACGCGACCCACAAAAGAGTTAACAACGGCATCGGGAGGAAGTTGGGTGATTACGTTTGACGCGCAAGCCACTGACGTCAGAACAAAGATGCTGCACCCTCATTGTGGCGACACGTGATGAGGAGAGGCGACACACACACACACACACACACACGTGACGTACTATACAAATGCGTAACTGGAAAAGAGAGACATGTAGCTGCACACTATAGTAATTTTCCTGTCTCGTGTATCGTAAAAGATGAATAGGTTAATAAACAGCATCCTCTGAGCCCTGTCGCCATGTGCCACAGATGCGTGTATGCATGTGGGCGGCGGTGCTGGTGCTGGCGGTGGCGGGCGTGGGCATGGTGGCTCCGCAGGGCGTGGGCGTGCGGCTCACCAACAATACACTGTTCACGGCGGGCCTCGGACTGCTGGTGGCTGGCCTCGCCTTCCAGGCAGGCCGCACTAGTGCCTACCACTACTACAACCGGAACGGTGGCAAGAACCCGTGAGTACCTGCCTTCCTTCCTTCCTTGCACAGTGTTACCAATGGAACGGTACTTTCTTCACATCACTATATAAAGCAAGCCCCGTTTTCCACGACCCAGCAGCCACAGATAAGATATATAGCCATTTATTATAATTTGGGGATAAGGGGGCCGGGGTAGGGGTTGCTTGTGGACTAACCAGTAATGAGTATATTTACTAGAAAAGAGTAAGGGGCTTACGTGTCTGACAAGTTAACACGAGTTGAGTAACATTCTCTCTCTCTCTCTCTCTCTCTCTCTCTCTCTCTCTCTCTCTCTCTCCAGAACTTGTAACGCAATACTTGATTGATTTTTAGTTGTCACGTTCACGTTACAAAATTTTGCTGTAGTTCCTGACTTTAAGCTTTGAAAGAACAAGTCACAGAGAGAGAGAGAGAGAGAGAGAGAGGTGGCAAATGTTGGCGTCATGTGTGCCCAAGAACATATCTGTCTGTTGTATTAATATTGCCCTAATCTCCCTACTCGCCCAGGGGAGGAGGGACCCCGGGGGGCTTCTTCCCCTTCCGCCACCGCCGCCACGCCAGGGACGCCCCGCTGGACCCCCGCGTCGAGAGGATCTTCGAGGCCGCCCTGGAGCACGACGCCTCGGGCTGCGTCCTGGAGCTGACCTGTGCCATCGGCCGCATACCCGAGCCCTCCCTCAACGGCCGCGTCAAGGACTTCCACGCCATCCTCAGGTTGGTCCACGCACTTTGTTGTACTGAAGTATGTTCAAGACAGTGACGCCAGTGAACATACAGTGCGTGCTGAACCATACAATTGAAGCCGCAATGAAGTTGTGTTATTGATTAGTGGATTACACTGAGAGGATATTGAAGGAGTGGAAAAAAGTTGGAAAGTTTCGTTTAGTCGGCGCAACATCTGTGGTCATATGCCGGAGAGAGACAGAAGGGGAAGGAATTATAGAAGGAGACAGACCTCAGGAGACGGGACACAACCCCTGATTGATACCTGGTACCCACTCACTGCTGGGTGGACAGGGGCGTAGGCCAGTAGGGTATCGGAAAAGCCGCCCAAATTTTCACACTCCGCCCGGGAATCGCACCTGGGCTCTCTCGATTGTGAGCCCCGAGTGTGCTAACCACTGCACCACGAAGCCCCCTGAAGGAGTGGAAAGTAAAGTAAAAGTCTCAGGTATATGGTTGAACAAATCTATCATAGTGAGTCGAGGGCTGCCCCCTTTGGCTTTCATTAATAAGGGCCAGTTCGACAGTCCAACAGAGTCATTGTGAGCGACCAAACCAAACTATAATCTCCACAATGATCCGTTTTTTTCTTCGCAATACCAGATATACTAAAGAGACTTCTCGTGTGGTCTGCTACAATTTAATCCTATTACCCAGAAGGCCTGCGCAGGCGAGCAAGAGGCGAAGGAAGGGAGGGCGAGGAAGGGGAGTATATATTTTGCCGGCGATGTGTTAAAGCTAACTGTAATATTGTGCATATTCTAGACTGTACTGTTCTGATATATTCTCTGAAGTAATATACTGTCGATATTATATCAGTGTTAGTAATAGTCTATATAGGAGAGAAGAGGAGTAAAGAGTCACTATTGAAGGTACTTATAAGGAAGAAGATTAAAGAGAGTATTAAACTACAAAGAAGAATATAGAAGTAAGACGAGCCAAGTTGTGTTTAAACCACACCCGGCGGTGAACTCAATGGCGGACACTTGCAAGGATTGGAGGCACATTGATAGACACTTGGACGGTCGGTAGGCATTCGTGAGGAGACCAGACTTGACTGTGCAGGAGAAGGAGACCAGTTCAAGGGAGAAAGAGAAGAGAAACAGACTGCCAAGAGGAAACAAGAAGAGAAGCAACAACAAGAAAGAGCAGAGAACAAAACAAGAGAACAGAAAGAAACAAAACAGCACAGAACAGGAAGAAAAGAACAACACAGACAAAGAACAAAACAAAAGAGCACAACAAACACAAAAGAAGAAAGAGCACAGCAAAAGAACAGCTAGAAGAAGCAACACAGTGAAGAGATACCAAGATGAAAAAGAACAATGGGAAAGAAGCAGTAGAAGAGGGAGAACGAACTGGGACCAGAAACAAGGAGTGGAGAACGGACAAGAGGAGAGAGAACACACACACAAAGAAGACACAAGACCTGGAACATACGAAGAGAAAACAAACAAAGGCCCTTGAAGAGAGAGTGCAGAGAAGAAGACCAGTGTGGCTGCAGGGAAGAAACGGACAGCCAGTGCCCAAGGGCAAGGGGTTGGTTAACCTTGCCCCTGAGCCGCCTTCCGCAACCCCGCATGGTTCTCTGTTTTGCCTGAGTTGGGTCTCGCCTGTTGAAAGAGCCCTCTAGCCCGCTGTCTTCGCAAGAAAGAAATGGGGGCAGGCACGCTCAGGGGCAGTTGCTGCAGAACTCCTGGCTGGATGGGATGACCAGGCGGGCTGCAGCCACACGCTAACGTTAGGGGCGGCGCTGGAGGTGGCCACAAGCCTCAAAGGGGCGGCGCTGGAGCAGCCTTGCAGGACACGGGGCTGACACAGGCAGCTTAGGCAGCTCCAGCACCTGAACGCGCAACATTTTTCAGGGACGAGTTAGAAACAGAAGCAGGAGGCGCGGGGTTTCAGTCAGAACTCGGCGGCGACCTTGGCGCGCACCCCAGGAAGGCATACCCCCAGCCTGACCTGCGGCATGGCGTGATTGGCTGCGTGATGCCACTGACTGCTGCTGACTCAGCCCTCAGCTGAAGATACAAGTGACAGAGCAAAAGCTGAAGCTGAAGCTGCAAAAGCTCACAATGCCATTGAGTGGGAGTCCTTGTTAGGTCTAGCTTGCCAAGCCTTGTTTGGGTCTCAGGACACAGCCAGAGGCTGTCGACGACACAGCGCCGACACAGGAAGGGGGGCAGGAGGCAAAGGTTGCGAGAAGGAGGAAGAAGGAAGGAGAGGAAGGAGGAAGAGGAAAGTAAGAGGAGAAGAAGCCTGCAAGGAGGCTGAAGAAGCCCTAAGAACCTGCTCAGCCTGGTGGCTCCGAAGACGACAGTAACGCCTCTCGAGAAGCCGAGGACGGAGAAAAACAGAAACGGAAAAAGTTAACCCGGAAATGCCACGCACAACCGGAAACTACCAGAAACCGGAAACCACAAAGCAACAAAAGAGCACGCGACAGACGACGACGACGCGAAGGGACGTCGAGGACGACGAGGACCTCCGAGGAGCTGACCGAGGGCCTGACGACCCGGCTTCGGCAGATGTTCCACGACCCGGGCCAGACACCATGTTCCAGGGACGACGAACGCGCAGGACGACCAGAGAGAACGCAGGAGACAACAGCGAGACAGAGACAGAGCAGGCGCAGGCGTCCACATTTGATTATTATTTTGTTTGTATTAATTGTCTTGAGTCAGATCATGTAGTTAAGACGATCACAATTAAGGGTGGGGGATAGTGTTGTGGGGGCAGCTGTTAGAGGCTAAGCCATAGGCGAGGCCAGGGGAGGAACGGAAGGCGGGCCGGGGAGGAAGGCGACGTCCGCGCCCCCAGGGCGCGGCCAGGCGCCAGGCGGCAGTTGCCAGCTTGCTATTGCTATGATATTTTTGCTACTGATCTATGATCTGAAATATATATTCTGTAATATTACTGATTCTGATATATAGAAGATAGAGAGAGAAGAGAAGAGAGTAGTAGTAGTAAGCTAGTGTGAGAAAGGAAAAGTGTGAGAGTGTACTAAGAAGAAAGAATGACTACAGAAGTTGAAGTTGTGTGTTTACATATACTCCTCCCACTCCACTCTGACGGCGACACGGAACCCAAGTAACACGTCCGGCATAACAATATTTATATCAATCGCAAACACAATACAAGGAATTTTCATAGTATTCTGTGTTTGGTTGGGGAGCTTACGAACTTGCCTGCAGCTGGTGGGCGTGGCGGGTGTAGAGTTATATGCAGAGTTAAGGGCACGCCACACCCGCTATGGAGTCAAAAATGATTGTGTCGTGTTGTGCAAGTCCTATGCAGATCATAAGATGTCTGACCGGGTTTGAGATTATTATATTAAGCCATCGTGTACTGCATCCCCAGCTCGGCAGCGGTGGGGTCTGCGGTGCGGCGGCAAGGTCATCAGGGCGGCCTGGCGGAGTACCTGGCGGCGAGGGACCTGGGCCGGGGGGGCGGGGACTGTGACCGCCTGTTCCCCCGCTGCCCCACGCCCTCCGCGGTGCTGCTCGACCAGTTCCAGACGATGAAGGTCATGGAGTACCGCCGGTAGTGGTCGCAGGTGAGTGTGTGGGTGCTGGACACAGTGTTTACCTGCGGCAGGGCTCGGCGAGGAAGGGCTGAACTATTATTGACCTCTCAAGGGAAGCAGAACAGAAATCTACACTAAGTATATACAGAAAATACAAGAGTTATATAGAAGAAAAAAGTTGGATAGACAACACTCAAGAATCAAGGTTAATGATGAGAGCAAGAACCAACACGCCAAGTTTAAACTGGAGAAATGGCTACCAAGGAAAGAATGAGCCATGTCCATATGATGACTGTGACAAGGAAACAGTAGAACATTTTCTTTTAGAGTGTACAGGTTATGAAGATATAAGAAACAAATTTAACTTAGTCAACTTCTCACAACACAAAAAATAATAGCAGAAACATTACTTTTTGGTGAACAAAAAATCAAAGATATACAAGAAAGAAAAGAATATATTAAAACTATCTGGAAAACAAGACAGAAAACACAGGAACTGCAGCACAACTAAAGAAACAGCTTATCCCACGCCTACTACTGAACTGAACTGAATTGAACCTGCGGCAGGGCTCAGCGAGGAAGGGCTGAACTATTATATACTACTTATTATGGAACACATGGGGCTGTGCTGATGACAACGTAGCTCAGAGTACATACGCATAGTTTACTGAGTTTATTGTTTAACGCGTTAGTGGTAACTGTAATATGAACGTGTGTAGAGAAACTGCTGTGAAGGGAAAGGAAACTCCGTACTGAACCAAGTGTGGCGAGTGACACCATATGGCCATTACCCGCCTACGTATATGATTACAGATGCCACAAATCTCCACTACATCAACCAGGCAAATATGGAAAAAAATGGAAAAGAGTGAAGCCAATGACATTCATCAAGCCCTGCATCAGATCAGCTCCACCTGCCTTAGTATAGCTATAAGCAAACCTTATAATTATATGAATTTTCAAGGAAAGTTTGTTTTCCTGTAAGAAGATTGAACAGTTTATGTATTGAAATACTGAAAGTCCAAGCTGTATGAACACTAGGTAAACCATCTTGACTCTTGGACACAACAGCTACTGACCTGACGCTTCCCCCGCCCAGGGAAGGACCGTGGCAGGATGGCTTCACCTGCAACACCAAGAGGAGGTGGCTTGACCTTCTCTGCTGGGCTGCCACAAACCCTGTATATTTCCACAGGGACAGTAGTTTTCAGCAGCCCATGACACATTTATATTTTTTACTACTATGTAAGTAAATAGATATTTTATTCATATGCATTATTCCTCACCTGGAAAGTAGGTACTGCTCACTATTGGGCCCAGCACTGGGAACTCCAGAGTAAAGTCCAAGACTTCTCATTCCTGAAGATGCATTTTATGAGCTGTGTTTATTGGGAAATATTTGAATCTTTTAGCTGAGTTTCAATCAGTATTATTAGTAAAATCCATTGCCATATCCATCCAAATAGTTGCAAGGACACACCATATTTGTTAGGTAGTTCACTGCAGTTGGAACATTTTCATCCAATAACTGTTAATAAAACTTCTTGACATTGTTTTAATTCTCTTGTTATAACAGGAATTTTTGTGTAGATGTGTGTAAATTTGTATGTAAATAATTTTCCATGATTTTATATATATTTGATTCTATTAAATTGTATACCCAGTCTCAGATACATGAAGTACATATGAAAAATTGGTCTTTTGTACTCTACCTAGTAAGGAAATAGGAACACTGCAGTGATAGTGTCGAGTAGTGCTGGTAAGGTGGAGATCATACACTAAACTGCACGCTCATCTCCATCTCATTGGCCATTGAGCCTGTGTAGGGCATGAAGCCACTACCCCGGGACACAAGGCAAGTGTGACATCCAGGATACCACAGTTTACCTGCCTCAGGTTTCCTCAGGTACCCAACTGGGCCTGTGGATCATCAGCTAAGCATGGTAATGACAACACCAGGAAGGGGCCTTAATGATAGTGTGTCACACAGTATTTAAAAGGTTTAGGTGATTTATATGGTAACGGTTACTTTACAGCCAAATTAAGACTCCTCTTAGTGATAAGGGAATCTCATTATAGAACAAGCATGAATTAGATATTGACTTTACAATGCACAGCCTCTTAACTTTGCCACAGAGTCCTCCATCTGTAGCTGAGGCATTTTGCAGCAGTCACCTGCTGCCCTGGTGAAGGCTACTGCCACACCGAGACTCTGTGGACTGTATCTCTCTCTTAACCTTCCCTTGTGGATGCAGCAAAGTCAACACTCCTCACTGCTCAGTTTCCTGATATGTATTTAAAGATGAAGCTATGATGATTAGTTATCTTGCTCATGTTAATACGTACAATTGAAACACATATTTGAGTAACAATTATATTTCTTTCATTCACTGTTCATTCCTTGGTATTATGTGTTACAAGGGTTCATAATAGGATGAAACTGCAAGAGACAAATTTTGTGATCATATTTGTGTCCAGTGCTGCATGAGTGCTTGGCTTCATGTACCCTTCTAACACAGAGAGCAGTGTTGTGCTTGTGGATTAACATAACAGATTTTGTCATGTGAACAATGTAGTACGTGTATAGTGATAGTTATTTTACAGTATTGTCATACCTAAACTTGAGTGTGTCAGACAGCATTCACAAAGTCACGATTGTAGTTACACTTTTTAATGCAGCTTCTTTTGACTCAGTTGAGGAATATTTTATGCAAAAACTGTGATACTGAGTGTGGTGTTCCCTCACACAGTAGGGGCACACCTCGCCCAGTAACATTCTGTATACACCATATACATTACGTACTATTAATCTTTGAAAGTACAACAGGATATTTTATCTTGTGACATTCACCAGGCAATAAAAGTACAAGACTCACCAGTACCCATGAATGAAGTGTTTAATGTACACTTTTTGCATCACAACCTACCTGTATTGTCCATGGTCCATCCTTGGAGGACCCTAACACATGAACAGAGATGCTTGCAAATAGCACTTAAGTTGAGAGGTGAGGCACTCCTGAGATGTACCTTAGCCCAGTGCACCAGGGCAACAGCATATCATTCAGCAAGCAGTGTATGTTTGGCAGCAAATTAACCTGAATAACGATAAGTATTATCACCACAGGTCTTTGTATATTCATCATACTTGGTACATATTACAGTAAGAAGGCAGGAGCTGGCCATGACCTGACTCGGATGTTTGTCGTCCAAGACTTTTACCCTCAGAAGATCCCGTGTCCACTAATTGGTGCATAAAACTGATTACATTAAGGCTAGTCTAGCATGGAGGTCAAGCTTACACCTATTCATTTTTCAAAACAAGGCTAATGGTGCAACACACAACATACATCTCTGCTGTCCCCTACACAATAAGAAAACAGTCCCATCTTGCAAGGCCAGATACGTTAAGTACATAACTAGAATTATCAAGCTCAAGAAAACATTGTTAGGCATAAATGCCTTTCTCACTTAAAAACAATAATTATCCTATGTGAGTGATCCAATGCTCACACTCAATTTGAATTTGAAGATCATGAATTTCTGAGTAAGGACATTTTTGTATTTATTTTCACATAGTAATTTTGTGTTTGAAGTATATATCCCCTGAGGTGACATTCATACCCTCACGTCCACGGCTGGGGAGTAGAGTTGCAGGTTATGGTCAGCAGAACTAAGAGACCTTTAGGCTAACTGCAGCTCTTCTTTCTCACAGCCTGCATGCAGCTACACTACAGTGCTATCTACTTATTGCTCAAACTTACTAAAGTGTTGTGCATTACATTACCTCAGTGTATGTGGGTCTGCCCTCCTGTTGCATCTAGCACTTTATTGTATTTTTACAGCCTTTAGGGGAAAGAAATTTTTCAGCGATAGTAATCTTCACAACCTCAGCCCTTTTCTGTTTCTCAGTGAGGGACATCTTTAAATTACAGACATAAGAAATTTTGATAGATAAATATTACATACTATACAAATAATGTTCCTATCTGCATCTGTATCTAAATGCATGACATTTACTCATGGAATGTGGAATTAGTATTTCCTTATGCTAAGAACACCGTGACAAAACCAGAAAGGTGTGTGGAAAATATGGTATCAATAATGAGGATTTAGCAGGTCTAACACACACACACACACACACACACACACACACACATCCACACCAGCACCAGCACAGCCCTGCCAGGCCCAGACACACCCGCAAGTAATGTAATGCACACAAGACAAAGGCATTACTGAAAAGTCTAGTTTATTAGCAAATATGTGACAAATGACCAGTGCGTTATAACAAGCTGGCCAACTCTAGCCAGCCGTAAGACATGACTAACACAACCTGCTTTACCGGTTAGCTAATGGTGGCAAGCGTTTACCCAGAAGCCTCCTTTTACAGCAAATAACTATAGTGTTCTTGCTTCACTAATCATGCGTTAGCATAGATAGATTACAGTACTGGCAGATCTAAAGGAAGGACGGACCACAGAGAAATAAATCGTAGAACCCCTTTTGGTGAGTCATTGTGGAGCTGAGAGACGAGCCTCTTGTTCTTGTGAGTGGTCTAATACGTGTGTCAAATCTGATGGACTTATTCTTAGGAGTCCAGTGAAATGTGAAGCTTACAAACATTTTACGGATTATTTTTGTACACGTGAAAGATTTACTAAGTTTTCTTTGGTCTCTTGAAGGTGACAGGAATTTCTCTAATGACACCTTTTCCTCCAGACATGTCATCACACGAGTCCCAGTGGAATGTTATCAAAAAGCCTTAGAGTTATGGAAGAAACGCAAGTTGTTATTCATGTATATGTTGAAACAGCAAATCTCAATGCTGTATGAAAAGTGTAAAAAATGGAGCTGTAGAATGCAAATGTTATTCATAAGTGATGGCGTCTAGTTTAGTCCCGTCAAAACCTCGGACCAGAATCTCAGGGACTGGTTAGTACTTGCCTCTGTGACTGAATGCTAACTACCAAGGCTACAATGGAGTGAAAAGTACAGATCATCTCGCTAACATGTTGCTCAGCTGTGTATGCCTTCCTTGGTCACCTTCTTTAACTGTGTCTCAATGTAACAAATGCTGAGTGCTCTACCAACTATGAATGTATGCCTATCCCCGTACGTAACTTCCAGGTATCTACATTTTCCTCTAGATACTCCTCGTGGGAAGTGTAACTCTAACACCACACTCTACCTTCCTTCATAACGGTTATCACAAACGAGTCTTTTCATTGTATTTGTACTCAGCTAAAACGCTTTGTGATAGAGTACCACTAAATACAAAAATAAGTTTTCTCTAAGTAGACTCACAAGTTATGAACGTAACACATACCATGTACAGTATAGCAACAAAGCAGAGCCGAACATAGCCGCTGCTCTGCCCAGTCCAGTGACAGTGGCACCATGCACATTGCACCATGGAACACTGGCAACAAGCTACCTTGCACTGTGCTCTGCCATCGGTGTTCCTTGAGACATTAAACTGTGTGTCAGTATTAAAAAATGCACTGCTGGTTATACAGTCTCAAAATGCTGTAAACAAGATGGCGTGTTCCTTTCGGGTGTGTGATGCCCAAGTGTTTACAGCAGCTCAGGTGTGGGAGTAATAAGCAGTGTTTTAGGGTCAAGAACAATCAAACCGTGGGCCGCTGACAGCCTGGTTGTTGACTGCTTCCTGTGTGCTCCCAAAACTGAGGATTATGTCTGAAATACCTTGACAGGGAGACCCAGACGCCCCATCCTTCTACTCATTTAGAAACAAGCTCCCAAAATGTACAAGCACTGAAGGAGCAGAACATGTAGTCTACATATAATGAACAGCTGGGGACATTTGAGTACAGAAGAATCTTGCTAAAATGACACTTGGCTTATGTACTTTCCTCTAAGCCAACTTCTACCAAGTTTGCCTGTTGGGTAAGTGGTAGATGGAGCAAGCACCTGGCAGCACTCAGAACTCACCATTCTCTCCTGTAATTTTTCTAACCTTAAAAGTCTCCTTGACTTTAAGTTTATTAATAAAATGTGTTTATAACTCCATAAGAAATGCATAGGTATACCAAGGCATACAGTATACTGGGTTTCTGGGTAACAAACCTGACTAGGAACACTGTTACTGAACCTCCTCCTAACTGTTACTGAACCTCCTCCTAACTGTTACTGAACCTCCTCCTAACTGTTACTGAACCTCCTCCTAACTGTTACTGAACCTCCTCCTAACTGTTACTGAACCTCCTCCTAACTGTTACTGAACCTCCTCCTAACTGTTACTGAACCTCCTCCTAACTGTTACTGAACCTCCTCCTAACTGTTACTGAACCTCCTCCTAACTGTTACTGAACCTCCTCCTAACTGTTACTGAACCTCCTCCTAACTGGACTGTCAAATAAACAAGACTTTTCTGTACTCCCGCCACGGGCCTTCCCACAGTCACCAGCCAGCTCAGGTCATCACGTAACAAATCATCAAAACGTCTAGTTTGCCTTCAAAAACTAATGAGTAAGTCTTGGTCCATAGCAACACACATAGTCTGTACATCTGATAGACTTGTTAGTTATATTGTATAAACAAGGTTTCTAAGTCTGGTCTACATTTCACATTCTACACTGATAAATAATGGAATAGTAATGTGGTGGAAATTTGCCTTTAGCCTATGTAGTAGTATGTAAATAATATAAAAGAATCAGCAAATAATATAGGTATATCAGCTGACAATTTATAGAGTACATAAATTGCTGCATATCTATAAAATATTTATCATGATTCTTGTCAACAAAACAGGTTACTGACCTCGGCATGAACCCCAAGTGCCTCACTTCCTCAAGATATGATTGTTTCTGTGTCAGCAGAGGTGCAGCACTTCCCTCATGCAGCCTTACACTTCTGTTCCACTGGCATTCTCTCGGCAAAACAGTGCCATTTTAAATATACGAAAAGATAAAATTCGCAATTCTTTCATCACCTATTTTCATTAAATCTTTTTTTCACATCAGGAGGATAAGAGACATAGATGAAGCTGTCGCTGTGCTCTCGGCTTAGACTAGAAGTGTCGTAATACTTATCAGACTCCGGAAAATCTTGATAATTATCGTAATCGTCTAAGTAGTTGTAGCGGTTTCGTCTGAGTCGTCGTTGTTCATAGTTTGGCATGAACGTGGTGGCGTAGTTGAACATCCTCTCCTCGGTGATGTAGTACTTGTGGCCGTGGGGATAGTCCTCGGGCGCGTACGAGAGCCTGGAGTCCTCGGAGTAGTGTCTCGAACGGTAAGACTGTCCGTCAAAGTCGCTGTAGACGTGGCTGGCGTCGCTCACGTCGGGGTACGGTGGGCCCTCGTTGAAGCCGGAGTCCCGACATTCACTCTCCGACTCGGTGGTGGCCGAGTGTCTCAGTTTGGTGGACCTGAGTGGTGGGACGTCCCCGGCCTCGTTCACGCTGCCGGGGGTGCTTCCGCCGCCATCCGGAGACCTGTGACCACACCACAAGCATCACAGCCATAACCTAATAGTAACTAACACGCCATGCAGATCATGTACCATGCAGCGCGCCACCGAGTATGCATATCGGTGACTTTTTTGCCAACAATTTTTCCAGAAATAAAGCACTTGCATGAATTAATCAATATTTAAAGCATTTTTCCATTGATACAATGATTACCTCTTTTCAAAGCCATGTTCAGTCTTGGAAGTACTGTATGAGTCTTGACTTCTGTGAGTAACAGGAGAGCGAAAAAGTAAAAAAAAAAATCCAGGTATAAAAATCAATCAAAATAGTTGAAATTTGGTTATAATTTGGTCACAAAAGATATTGAGTCAGGAGCAAAGTGAGTAGTTATTAAAAGTTCAAACATGATCAAAATTGACAGACATTCCAGTTTATGGATGATGCGGGGCAGTGACTCCCGGGAGCACTAAAGGTCATCAATATAAACACTCATGAGATTCACCAAAAGCAGCAAATATTAGTTTACTGGTGTTGCATATGGCGTGCATGTCTGGGCAACTTGTGCTGAAATGTTTGCTTTTTATATAGTTTCCTGGTTGTCTGTAGCAGTTTTCCTCTGTAGGTTTGCAGCAGCAAGATGTCTTTTCCAGCCTCTTGTGGGATTTTAAGCTTGAATGAATTCTAGAAAAGTTGTACAAGGTTTGAAAAGAAAGCAGAGGTGTGAAAATGTAAAGTGCACTGGACGTAACAATACAAGTAAGGGGGTGCGGGAGGAAGGACAAGAACGAGGCAGCCACTTACTCGCACAGCACCCAGACAATGTAGTAGGCGAGAGAGATGCCGAGGGTGAGGAGGAGGACCAGGCCCGTCACGAGGCCCCACGGGAACTCTGGCGGCTCCATGGTCCCTGCCTCCCAATAGCGGTCGCAGGTCAGGTACCAACACACGGCCCGGCTCAGCGCTCCTGCAGGGACAGAAAGAGGTTTACTGACATGAGTTTAAGTAGACACTGCCAGGCAAGGGCTTATCACCTAAAGAAATGTGCAATTTCTGGCTGTCCACTAAAACATAAATCTGAAATGCCACACAACACGGAAATATCTATCACTGACATCAGAGGAACCAGAGTTTTCACTTACCTCAGAGACATGTTATTTGTAGCTACCTTCTATGCACTACTTACTACAATGCTTGACACTATGAGCTCTCAGGTTCTCACAGAATTTCATGTTTGCCTTACCTTCTACTTCCTTGAATTGCTCTAGGGTAAGGTTAAGCAAAAGACCTCCAATGCACTGCTGAATGAGTTGCTTGAAAAGAAAATATACCATCTCATCATTTTTATTTTCAGTAAAGAAGGGACGAGGGTTAAATATAAGATATGAAAATGCCCAGAATACACAACAAAATAGATTACCCCAAAAAATAATACGATTTAATTAGAGATGTTTTGGTATGTTCCACTTGAGAGAGCTTAGGTCATAGTAAGAAGGAATTATAATGAAAAGAAGCTATTCCAGAGGTTACCAGTGAAGTGTATGACAGTCACCGAGATACATTTATAAGTGTTTTGGTGTGACATCCACTGAAGCTTGACTGAGGCAGATGTTTATGACAGTAGCTTGTGGTTACTGACCTGACACTTTACTCTGAGCTCAGCCAGGTGTTCCTCATTGCAGGTGTCCCGCCAGGAGTGCAGGGGGTGGAGGGGCAGCTCCCGAGGCCCGCCCGTCACGTGGCCACTTTCGTCTGGTGGGCGAGGCACAGGCCCCAAACAGTCAGAGTCTTTACGAGGATAAACTTCATTGTAAAAGACGTAACACACAAGGTATGCAGTGTGGTGGGCTGCAACTTTTTTAGGTAAAGTTAGGGGCATACTTTCATTTATTTCAATGCCTTTTTATCAGATGTGCAGCACAGAATGGACCATATTTCAGTGCAGTTAGTGGATGGAATGGTAGTTGTTTTAATGGTTCTTTGTTGCTCAGAAGATGTTATGATTGATTGACTGATAGGCTGAGGGTTTGTTTTGCCATTCCATCATGGGCGGTGACAGCCATCACCAGGCCCAGGGCAAGATTAAGGCCAAGGAAGACGTGGAGAAAGGTGGTGGAGGAAGATATGACGAGGCTGAACATCACGGAAGAAATGGCTATGGACCGGCAACAGGGGAGGAGGCTCATATCCCGTCCAACCCCACCATAGGGAATAAATGGACGTTAAACGATGATGATGATGATGATGATGATGAGCCCCTCCCCCTGAAAACTGTGCTTAATATCTTACACCCAAAGTCAGGCTCTCAGCAACACTACTCCCTACCCGACTAGTGTATCAGGCCACACTGATGTACTGCCAAAAGAATCGTTGTGTACCATGCACCTTACCCTTCCACTATTTTATATATTTACCTCCCTTTTAATTAACCGTGTAGCAGCGACGGACCAAATTTGTGTCTTTACCGTGTAGCAGCGACGGGCCAAATTTGTGCCATGATATAAACCCCCCGGAAATAGATGATACATAAGCTGATCATAAATGCTTTGATATATATTATGAAATGGTTTGTGTGAGGGGTGATTTTTTCTCATTTTTCTTGCTTAGAGGGACCTTTAAGAAACATGATCCCCGCAGCTTAGACCGGGTTAAGAGAAAATTATCCAGTTACAGATTTATATGTGTATAGAGAAAGCGACATGATTTTTGGATGATGTTCAGAATTCATGATGATGGTGATCCTGGTAAGTGAAACGAACATGAGGGAGAAACAAGAAACAGTACAAAGATAATGATGATGATGACGATGATGATGATGCATGACACGTCTCCTCCCGAAATTGACCTCTCTTTCGGCCACCTCTTTTGATTCTTTTTTGTAGGAGCAGCGAGTGGCGGGCTTTTTTTTTATTATTGTTTCCTTTTTTTGTGCCCTTGAGCTGTCTCCTTTGTCGTAAAAAAAAAGAAAAAAAAAAATAGAAAACTAAAACAAGTGAAATGAGTGAGGGAAAAAGTGTCAGACAGTATAAGACAAGACTCACTGTTGGTGTCCTCCGGAGGGGTGTGGCAGTCCCCCTCCTCCCCCTCGCATTGCCCCGGCTCCCCCTGCTCCACCACGCCCCGCCGCTCCTCCCCATCGTGCTCCCCGGAGAGGTCAGGCGCCAGGATGGGTGTGGGGGGGCTGGCGGGGGGCTGACGCGGGGGGTCGTGGTGTCGGAGGCGGGGCTGTCGAGTCCATTGGTACCATGGCTGGGCTGAGTGTGAGGACCTGATGAGGCTCCGGGGCAGTGCTCGCTCCACCGCTTGGTCTGGAACGGCACCCACGTCTCGGTCTTAGAAAATAGTACGTCACATATGTCGGTATTATAAGACCCTTTCACGTCTGACATAAGCTATTTCTAAAGGTCAAAGAGGGGGTCAGTTGGGTTCTAATGAGTGTTTCTTTAGGTTAACGGTACAGAGGAAGGGTCAAACTACCACCAGGGTCATACAACTACTCCTGGAAATGCCCACATCTCCCACGAAAGCCTTGTCAAGTATGTGTTCTTGGGCAGCAAAATGTCTTATAATACAACTCTTAATGTCAGTATTCTCAGATGCTTCCACCTCTCATAAGTAAAATTCGCCTGCACCACTAAGAGACTGGGTTCATACGGCAGGCTCGTCAAGTGAGGCTACCATAAAAAAAATAAAAAAACGGGTGCCATGGTTTGTGTTTCTGTACTATACCTGTGTGTGGCTGGGACTGGTGCATGGCAGGGGAAGACAGCAGGAGGGGTTGGTGCCACAGGTCAAGGGCGGTGGCCGAGGGGGGGGTGTCGTCAAAGTCCCGCATCCTCTCCAGCAGCACCTCGCATCGCATCACGTCGCAGAAGTCCGCAAGGCACACCACATCCTCACCCTGAAGGAAGGAGATGGATGTACTTCTCCGCTATACCTAACACCTCTACTGTGGACATTAACACAAGAGAACACTGCTTGTACAATGCCATAGTGAGCCTCAGAACTGTCAGATCAAGGTTCATATAGGTGACGAACTGAGAAAATATCCAATTATGAGGAAGACCGGAGATGTAATTTAACCCGGTAGCAGCGGGGATCATGTTTTTTAATGAGAAAAATGAGAAAAAATCACTCCTCACACAAACCATTTCATAATATATATCAAAGCATTTGTGATCAGATTATGTATCATCTATTTTGGGGGGTGTATATCATGGCACAAATTTGGCCCGTTACTGCTACACGATAAAGCCACAAATTTGGCCCATTGCTGCTACACGGTAAAGCCACAAATTTGGCCCGTCGCTGCTACACGATAAAGCCACAAATTTGGCCCGTCGCTGCTACACGATAAAGCCACAAATTTGGCCCGTCTCTGCTACAAGGTAAAGCCACAAATTTGGCCCGTCGCTGCTACACGATAAAGCCACAAATTTGGCCCGTCTCTGCTACAAGGTAAAGCCACAAATTTGGCCCGTCGCTGCTACCAGGTTAACTCTGGGACTTAGGAGCTGGTGACTAGCCCCAATCTTGCCCTTGGAGGTATGCACTTGACATGTAACAACCTCCCTCAAAAAGGTGTGACATTTTACTAATTTGTAACCTCTTTAACACTCCTTGGTGCAGTATACAGTGTCTCTACCAGCGTGTAGAGTCAGGTATACATAATTCAGTGGAGCAGTAAGTAGCGGGCTTTTTTTTTCGTATTGTTTTCTTTTTTTTTTTTTTACGCCCTTGCACTGTCTCCTCTGCCGTAAAAAAAAAGATAAATAAAAAATTGTGACCAGTAAGGGAGGGGAGGCGAGGGGGGTGTCCTGCTCACATTGTTGAGGTAATCTTCGTGGCGGTTGTCCAGGTGGCGGTCCAGGTGTGCCTCGTGGTAGAAGGCCTTGCCACACAGGCCGCAGGTCCACTGGGGCGGCACGTGGATCTTGGCCGCCTCCTGCTGGGCGAAGACGTCCCGGGCGGCATGCAGCGGGCACTCCAGGGGCAGCGTGACCCCATACTTGTCCAGCACCGGCAGCCACCTCTACCAGGCCCGGGGAGGGAGGGGTTAGGTGTCTCATAATGATTGTTTATACGTAGTGGGATTACTAAATATATACTTCATGTTATGTTTAGGAAAATAAGAACAATATAACATACCTATAGCCTTGTCTTTCCCCCCTTAGCCTCCATTTCTTGAGCTCACTGACACCCACCATGTTAACCAGCTTCCTGACAAGTGCCCCCTTTTCCTTTCCTATCCAAGCAATACAGAATACATATAGCCTTGTCTTTTCCCCCCTTAGCCTCACTTTCTCGAGCACACTGACACCCACCATGTTGACCAGCTTCTTGACAAGTGCCCCCTTTTCCTTTCCTATCCAAGCAATACAGAATACATATAGCCTTGTCTTCCCCCCCCTTTCCTCCTTCTGTTGAGCTTACTGACACCCACCATGATGACCAGGTTCCTGACGAGTGCCCCCTTTTCCCTTCCTGTCCAGGCAATACAGAATACATATAGCCTTGTCTTCCCAGCCCTTTCCTCCCTCTGTTGAGCTCACTGACACCCACCTTGTTGACCAGCTTCCTGACGAGCGCCGCCTTTTCCCTTCCTATCCAAGCAATACAGAATACCTATAGCCTTGTCTTCCCAGCCCTTTCCTCCCTCTGTTGAGCTTACTGACACCCACCATGATGACCAGCTTCCTGACGAGTGCCCCCTTTTCCCTTTCTATCCAAGCAATACAGAATACCTATAGCCTTGTCTTTTCCCCCCTTAGCCTCACTTTCTTGAGCTCACTGACACCCACCATGTTGACCAGCTTCCTGACGAGTGCCCCCTTTTCCTTTCCTATCCAAGCAATACAGAATACATATAGCCTTGTCTTTCCCCCCTTATCCTCACTTTCTCGAGCTCACTGACACCCACCATGTTGACCAGCTTCCTGACGAGTGCCCCCTTTTCCCTTCCTGTCCAGGCAATACAGAATACCTATAGCCTTGTCTTCCCAGCCCTTTCCTCCCTCTGTTGAGCTTACTGACACCCACCATGTTGACCAGCTTCCTGACGAGTGCCCCCTTTTCCCTTCCTTTCCAGGCAATACAGAATACCTATAGCCTTGTCTTCCCAGCCCTTTCCTCCCTCTGTTGAGCTTACTGACACCCACCTTGTTGACCAGCTTCCTGACAAGTGCCCCCTTTTCCCTTCCTGTCCAGGCAATACAGAATACCTATAGCCTTGTCTTCCCCCCCCTTTCCTCCCTCTGTTGAGCTTACTGACACCCACCATGTTGACCAGCTTCCTGACGAGCGCCGCCTTCTACAAAATAGGAAATGGGAAGAGTTGTGAAGATCTCATAAGCATATTTTGACCTCCCTCACACCCACCTTGTTGACCAGCTTCCTGACGAGCGCCGCCTTCTCCCTGGTGCATGCTGGCCGAGGCTCTAGGGGGCCGGGCCAGGGCACCAACGTCAGGAGAAGTACCACCACCACCTGTAACAAGACTCGTTCACACACTGTTCCTTGAGTTGCCCTTCCCTTCCTTTCCCTTCTGGACTCTGAGTGGTAGGTGTATTTACCTAGTTGGCAATTGAATAGGAGATAAGAATTGAATGTGACAGATGAATTGAATAGGACATAAGAATTGAATAGGACAGAATTGGTTATAAGGGATATGTGTGTGAATTCTTCTTGTGGTGTGAGTAGTGTTGTTTTAGTGTGTTTCATCTCTTTTGGGGAGCACTAGAAATTAAATCCGTGTAAATTAATTGTATGTATTAATGAAGTCAAAATTGAGGTACACTTTTTTATTTATTTTTTTTTATTTATTTTTATTTTTTTTACAGGTAGGGAGACATTTCAAGGGCGTAAGGAAAATATTAAAAAAAAACCCGCTACTTACTGCTCCTGAATAGAGGTCAAAGGAGTGTCCAAAAAGAGAGGTCAATTTCGGGAGGAGAATGCAAATTAGTTGTACATATTAATGAAGTGAAAATTGAGGTGCACTATAAATTAAATCAGTGTAAATTAGTTCTGCGTTTTAATGAAGTCAAAATTGTGGCGCGCTCGAAATTAAATCAGTGTAAGTAAATTGTATGTATTATTGAAGTGGAAATTCATGGACCTCTTCCTATGGCTGTTGTGTTTTTAATTGTGCTTCTGTGTCTTTCTCCCTGACTGTATTTTATTTTAAGGTTATGGCGAGGTGTCTGTAAAAGTCTGATCATCCACGTTGAGTATGGATTTTCTTTTGGGAGCAGTGAGTAGCGAGCTTTTTTTTTTTCATATTTGTTTCCTTGTTTTTTGTGCCCTTCAACTGACTCCTTTGCTCTAAAAAAAATAAAGAAAAAAACCCATCTGAGCCTCTACTATATTAACTAGATTATACCATTTACCCTGATGGAGGGGTACTTAATATAATCTCCTTGTTGATGTAATACAAGCTGAGATAATACTGAAGTGTGGCAGATGAGGACTTGGTAAATCTCAAGAATAGCGGTTCCTAGCTGGTGCGTGTTTAGGGCACAGTGTGGTGGTAATTACAATATTTCTAGCACATACGACGGGGTTTTGACAAGCGGACAGGGGTGTTTACGTCACAAGGGGTGTATTTTTCCGTGCAGGCTTTTCTCTTTCTTCACCCCGGAGCTCGCAGTCTCATCGCCCATCGACTTTGAAGAAATCGTGCGGCCAGCGTGGAAAAATACACCCCCTGCGATATAAACACGTCTGTCCGCTCGTCAAAACCCCGTGGTACGTTCTAGATATGTAATTACCACCACACCATGCCCTAAATACGCGCCCACTATGAGCTGCTATTCTTAAGATTTACCAAGGACTTTTCTAAGCACCACAAAGGCAATCATGAATCTGTTATTGAGTGTTAGTCAGATTAATATATCTGTCTCTATATATAAGCTTATTTTTAGGTTATTTAATTCTTTCATGCAACTTCTATGTATCTGCACAAAAAGTAATACATATATCTTCAAAATACATATGTCCATACAAAGGGATTTTACGCCAGATTTTCTTTAATGTAGTTTTAGTCTTTATTAACTGTTATGTGGCTAATTTTGGCTTTTATGTTTCATTTTTGGGGTGAAGTTATTTGTTAGAAGTGTTGGATTTTCACTGAAGAGTTAACCCAACACATCACAAACTCCAGTCATAAAAAAGTGACAATATAATCAACAAAACAAACGATAACCAGGGATGAAGTTGTTAATTAGAAGTGTTAGATATTCACTGAAGAGTTAACCCGACACATCACAAACTCCAGTCATAAAAATGTGATACAAAATAATCAACAAAACAAATTAACCAGGGAAAAGTTAGAAAGTTTCGTTTAGTTGGCGCAACATAATTAAAGAGGGATGGAGTTGTTAGTTAGAAGTGTTGGATTTTCACTGAAGAGTTAACCCAACACATCACAAACTCCGTCATAAAAAAGGGATACGATATAATCAACAACACAAACTATAACCAGGGATGAAGTTGTTAATTAAAAGTGTTGGATATTCACACAGAGTTAAATTGACATATCACAAACTCAATCATAAAAAAACTAATACGAGAGAATCAAACCAAACAACCACAAGAGAAAATTAAACAGTGGCCAAAAGAGAGGTCAGTTTCGGGTGGAGAGGCGTCTTGCAAGTCTTCCTCTCTCACTTCTCCACCTGCAATTGACCTTTCTTTTGGCCACTATATAGGAGCAGTGATTAGCAGGCTTTTTTTCCACCCTTTTTTTTTGTTGCCCTTGACCTGCTTCCTTTGCTGTAAAAAAAGGTCAAACACATCAAAAAAACCTAAACCAGCCACATTTTTGTCAATAAGGACTAATACGACATCTTAAAAATTAGGCATTGATCACTTAGGGACACTGTGGAGTTGTATACATGACAGGGTTGAGGAGACACACTGTACAGGGGGTCAGTGAGGAGGGGTTACTGCACGGGGTTGTCATCTTGGAGGGGCAGGACCTACCTCAACCTTCCTTCGGCAAGCAGCCATAGTTAGGAGCAGGGAGGACTAGCGATGAGGAGAGCAGAGTCATGCGGTGTAAGGGGCTTGCGTTGCCGCCTTTATGGACACTACAACACTGCAACAGGTGAGGGGAAGCAGCTCAGCCTCGCAACACTGCTCTGCTCAGCCTTGCCAAGCTCCACCGCCCGGGCACTCAAGGCCAGCGAGCAGATGAGGAAACTACTCCAAGAAAACCATATGTTGTGTTAGGTTAGTGCTGGGGTGTCTGAGGGCCAGCAGGGAGGGAGGGGGATGTGTTGGGTTAGGCGTGTTAGTGTCTGTTAGTTGTGTGGTGTGGTGTGTTGATAGGGGTGTGTGGTAGGTGTATGTAGAGTGTGTGTGGAGGTGTGTTTTGTCAAGATTTTAGTGGAGTGGGATATGCCTGGTTGTCTTATGTCAGTGTTCAATAGGTGTGTGGCATGTGTTGTTGGGAGGGTGTGTGTGTTTTATAAGTATGTATGTATGGTGATGGAGTGTGTTTGTCTGTGGGTGTGTGGAGGTGTGTTTTCTCAAGATTTTAGTGGAGTGTGATGTGTCTGGTTGTCTTATGTCAGTCTCCAATAGGTGTGTGGCATGTGTTGTTGGGAGGTTGTGTGTGTTTTATAAGTATGTACATATGGTGATGGAGTGTGTTTGTTTTGTTAAGGTTTTAGTGTTCCCAATGTTAACTACCTTGGATATTAGTAATGCTGAGGCAGGTATGAGGTCAGCAAGATATATTATTAAGTCAAGGTGAAAAATACCAATGTTAGATGCCTAGGTAAGGAGATTAGTAGGCATTAAAAAATCATTAAAATATACAGGCAGGTAAAGTACAGGCATATAGACTAATAATTCAACTCCTCTCCTTAAGATTCTAAATAACATGTCCCTTACAGATAGACTAAATGGTCCTCTTTTACATAGTGGTCCTGTATGGGTTGAGCACTACCATTACATACACAAAAAGTACATAATAACTTGGCCACTAAAACGATATACTTCATCTCTAGTCATACGATATAGCACAGGTCCTTCCGTCCCTCTCAGCTCACCAATAAAAATAAAAATTTGTGCAAGAGGTCATGTTGGGTGGGCACGGACAGTTTGTCGTCACTACCTATCGTGTTTGGCTCTTTGCTTCTGAAAAAGAGAAAGAAAGACTTACAAACACACTTACAAGACACACCTCTCACCACACGGCTCCTTTGCTCGCTGGGGGGAAGGAAGGGGCAGTGTTGTGGGAGGGAAAGAGAGAGAGGGGCAGGGGAGGTGAGGGGAGTCAGATAACCTGTGATGATATACTAAGCTAGTTTTTTTCTTTCCTTTTCATATTTTACTGTTTTTTTATACTCCCTTGCTAGGTGGAAGAGCCAGCAAGTGTGTTTAGGAAGGTGTAGTTATATTGTTATGCCCAGGGAGTTTATTTTCCCCTTTTCTATTTTCCTACACGTCCTCTGCGTGTATCAAAACACACGAGAAATTAATCAAGAAGAGGTGAGGGTATTCGCCGGCTGCCTGGGATTGAACCCATGACCAACGTGACGGGAGAGCCACTCCCTACCGAGTCGGCCAAAGAGTTACCCCTCTGGCTAAATGGGTTACAGGAGGCTCGTTCATCAGGCATAGTCGCCGCACTACAATATAATGCCGTTTTGTCTGTGTTTTCCAAGACCTGGCTCTCCCCACTCGGCTCCCTCCCTCTCTTAACAGCAAGGCGGGCATGTGGTTAATGTGTCTATGGGTTGGATAAAAAAAACAGATAGGGAATGTAGAAATAATGGAATATATAGAGGTATGCCAGAAAAGGGAATAGATGAAGAGTATTGAAGTAATGATGTATATATAGAGAGAGAAATGTATCGGAGACGAGACTGGAGAGCATGGAAGTACTGGAATATATAAAAAAGTATTATGTCAGTCAAGAGAATAGTTAGAGCTTATTGGTAATGGATCATAGAGGGCAAGGAATGAGAAGCATGAAATGAGAGTTAAATCATGCACATGGGAGACTGAAGAGAAGTATTAGAGTGGAGAATCATAAACACTGAGAGCATAAAATTGGAGAACCAGAATAACGAGAGACACAAAGAAACACAAAATATGACATTGAATGATCGTGATTTAGTTAATGGTTACTGAAGTTCCAAAAAAAGATCAATTGTTTAACCCGGTAGCAGCGGGGATCGTGTTTCTTAATGGTCCCTCTAAGCGAGAAAAATGAGAAAAAAATTATCACTCACACAAACCATTTCATAATATATATCAAAGCATTTGTGATCAGTTTATGTATCATCTATTTTTGGGGGGTTAAATCATGGCACAAATTTGGCCCGTCGCTGCTACACAGTAAAGCCACAAATTTGGCCTGTCACTGCTACACGGTAAAGCCACAAATTTGGCCCGTCACTGCTACATGGTAAAGCCACAAATTTAGCCCGTCACTGCTACACGGTAAAGCCACAAATTTGGCCCGTCACTGCTACACGGTAAAGCCACAAATTTAGCCCATCACTGCTACACGGTAAAGCCACAAATTTGGCCCGTCGCTGCTACATGGTAAAGCCACAAATTTGGCCCGTCGCTGCTACCGGGTTAAATATATACTAATGAAAAAAAAGTTTGCATGTAATTTAATCTAATTGAATGTATGGAAGGTCAGAAGTAACATATCCTTATAACAGATGGAATTTCAATGTACAAGAAAAGTTAAACGGATACGAGTGAATAGATGAAAGATTTTATAAACAACAGCAAGTAAATAACACTGAATATGACAGGTGGATTAATAAGGATAAAGTTGTTAAACAGGTGGAAGTTAGAGTAATTAATCCGTCAAACTTCTCTTTTTTTTCTTTTTTCTTTTTAACATCCAGTCAGTCACTCTCCTATGCTGATATTTATAACTTAGCGTATTATTATTATCATTATTATTATTATTATTATTATTATTATTATTATTATTTTTATTATTATTTAGTGGTGTTTCATATAAGCTGTAATTCCTATCTGGCTGTCTTGAGCGTTGAAGTTAAAAGGAGTGACATAATTATCTAGTGTTGTTATATAGAATTTCCACCACTAAAACCATCTAATTACTGTCTCTGTGTGTGTGTGTGTGTGTGTGTGTGTGTTAAGGCCCATAATCCCAAACATTTCTTAGGACTTGCATACCACATTTGACTTAAGGCTTTCATAGGGGCTGTACGTGGTGTTATTTAAAGTAGTATTTCCATGACTAGAGTAGTTTTATGAGCCTAGTGATAGTTTGACGAGATATCCGAAGAGGTGGTTGTGGTATTATTATTATTATTATTATTATTATTATTTACAAGGGTAGTATAGTTTTGAGCCTCATGATAGTTTGACAAAGTAATATTCTGTATACCACGAACGTTAAAACCCCTTATGGAAACCCACCTAATCTCCTGTATGGCCTTAAAAAATAATATTAGTTATGAGAAAAGACTTTTATAGAAGTTATGTTAATATATTTCCATTGGTATAGTAATTTTATGCGCCTAGTGATAGATTGACAAGGTAATTCTGTATACCACGAACATTGAAAACCCTCATTTAAAACCACCTAATCTCCTGTATGGTCTTAAACAATACTAGTTATGAGAGATGACTTTTATAGAAGTTACGTTAATATATTTCCATTGATATAGTAATTTTATGCGCCTAGTGATAGTTTGACAAGGGCGTCCACACCAAGAACGTTAAAACCTTTATATAAACCCACCTAATCTTTCTTAATGACCCTAAAAACACTAATTACAGGACCCCAAAAGCGTCTTGAGAAAATGTGCAAGTTTGTACAATCAATTTGGCTGAATTTTAATGTTTGACGCCATCATTACCCCTCTTAACCCCCCTCTACCCCGCCATTTGTCTTATTTATGTACTGTTTAGTCATGGAAAATTAATATGGAGGGCAGAGGACGTATATTACCTAACGCCCAGCGGCTCCACATCCTCGAGGAATTTTGCCGACTTTCACGTCACTGAGAGTCCGAGAGCGCCATGTCGTCTGCAAGCCCCGGCGGTCATGACGATAAAGTAGACCATTTTGGGGCTGGTTTATGAGGTTTACAGGTTTTAATGGACTGTTTTTAATTAATGGGGTATGGTAGTCTGAGTGAGGGACTTAATGCTGCAAATCATTAGTAGTCCCAGGGGTCATGGGGATAAAGTAAACCATTTGGGGGCAGGGTTTAATTGTTAATGGCTATGTTTTTTTATTAATTGTGTATGTTAGTCTATTTAAAGGGCTTTAGATGATTATGTAGGGAATTATTAGAGCTTATCGTCTGTATCCTCCCGGCGGTCATGATGATAAAAGTAACCCATATTAGGGCTTTTTTTTTTAATATATGCGTAATGGAGGGCTTCATATATTGCAACCCATTCTACTACCTGTAAAGAAATCTATTGTTTTAAAGGATTACAACTAGATGTATTAATTATAATTGTTTAAATAATTGCTTAGTGTACGGTAATCATATAATGGAGGGCTTCCGATGTTGCAATGTCCGCAAACACTTTAAAATTATTGAGTAATGTAATTCAGTTGAAAAGACATTGTTTTACATATTTATTACTCGATGTTATCTGGTATTATTTTTTTTCCTGTGTTTATAATAATGCTCTCACGTCTGCTAGTGGTGCCAGATTGTCGTACTTAGAACCTCTTAGTTATCAGTTTCAGGCCCTAAAACTATCTCCTCCGCTTATTCAGGCCCTAAAACTATCTCCTCCGCTCCCAGTAACTAGATCCATTATGGGTATCGTTGAAATATTTGGTTATTGGTATCAGTAATAGCCAAGTGTCATGTGTTGAGCACGATAACATGTCAGCCCTGCAGCAGGCAATGTTTACGGTCAGATCAGTTTCAGGCCCTAAAAGTATCTCCGCTCCCAGTAACTAGATCCATTATAGGTATCGTTGAAATATTTGGTTATTGGTATCGTTTTGTAATAGCCAAGTGTCAATCTCCGGTGACTGCAAAGTGGTGAGTACGATAACTTGTCAGCCCTATTCAGGCCCTAAAACTATCTCCTCCGCTCCCAGTAACTAGATCCATTATAGGTATCGTTGAAATATTTGGTTATTGGTATCGTTTTGTACTGCAACAATAAATTATCAATCAATAGGCAGAATGTGTTGAGTACGATAACATGTCAGCCCTGTAGCAGGCAATGTTTATTCAGGCCCTAAAAAGTATCTCCTCCGCTCCCAGTAACTAGATCCATTATAGAAATCGTTTAAATATTTGGTTATTGGTATCGTTTTGTAATAGGCAGAATGTGTTGAGTACGATAACATGTCAGCCCTGCAGCAGGCAATGTTTACGGTCAGTCAGTCAGTCGTGTCCGGGCCGAGGGAAGGAAGGAGCGCCGCCGTCTCACATTTTCCACCCGCCTCCCGGCCGTCACCCAGGTACAGGTGTGTGAGACCATTGGTTCGTGATCGTGTCAGGGCCGGGCGTCACTACCTGCCTGTCACTAGTGTCCTGGGGCAGCGTGGAGGAGGTCCCGTGCCCTGCTGTCACTGCCGTGGGGGAAGGTCACCTGCCCGCCCCGTGACCCTGCTGACCTAAACACTCCCGTGACCTCTGACACCTGCTGACCTAAACCCTCCCATGACCCCTGACACCTGCTGACCTAAACACTCCTGTGACCCCTGACACCTGCTGACCTAAACACTCCCGTGACCCCTGACACCTGCTGACCTAAACACTCCCGTGACCCCTGACACCTGCTGATCTAAACACTCCTGTGACCCCTGACACCTGCTGAGGTGTGTGGTGTGTGGTGGACGTGCCGTCCGTGAGCTCTTGAAATAAGGTCTTTAAAATTGTAATCTGAGTGGTAAACAAAGAGAAACATGGAGAATAAACGAATGGATGGTGGGACTGAGAGGAAACCTGCAGGCAGAACAACAACAGAAATATCTGAAGAGGAAAGGAAGGAAAGTACAGGGGATGTGTGTGGGAGATGCAGTAAAATGGTAAGAGAAAAGGATATGGCAATTCTATGTGATATATGTGAGACATGGTACCATGCTAAGTGTGAAAAAATACCACCAGATGTTTATAAGTTTATGGTGGAAGAAGAGGCTGGATCTCAATTTACTTGGCATTGTATTTCCTGCACGAAAGGATGTGCCAAACTAAAATCATATATAGAAAAGCTGGAGAAGACACAAGCAGATTTAATTGAGAAACAGGAGATAATCCAGGTTGAGGTTCAGGAGATACGTGAAGCAGTCAAAGTGGATAAAGAAGTTCTTGATAATGTTACTGGTAGGGTGGGGGTTCTGGAGGCCAGGGTAATGACAGACAAGGAGAGTATGCAAGATTTGAGTTCACGGATGGAAAGAGTTGAAATGAATTTATCAGACTTGAAGGAGTCAACCAAAAAAGAGATGAAGGAAGGAGAGAGGACATATGGGGAACATCAGGTGTCTCAGGGAATACAGAAAGAAATGGATATGAATACAGTATTTGAGGAACTAAATGATAAGAAGAAGAGGGAAAATAACATTGTGGTATACAATGTTCCAGAGTGTGACTCAAGTATGTTTCAGGAAAGAATTAAACATGACAGACAGATTATGAAACAAATTTTGAATGCATGTGGGATTCATGAAGAGAAGATGGCAAGAGTGGTAAGGCTCGGGAAAAGAAGGAAGACAGAGGAAGGCCCGTCCTAACTGTGTTGACTGATCCAGAAGTGAGAAATGATTTATTTAGAAACGTTAAAGAATTGGCCAAGGATGACAACTTGAAGAACTTTAGAGTGGCCTATGACTTAACCAGGAGGGAAAGACAATTGGATCAGGACTTGTTGGAAAAGCAAAAACTTAACGGAGACAGGGAAGGGGAAGCATGTGGTCAGAGGTCCACCCTGGAACAGAAGAGTTGTCAAGGTGGAGGAGCAAGGGTCACGGCCAGTGTAGAAGATAATGTTGGTACACTAGGGGTTGGTGGTGTAAAAAATGTAAATAGTAAGTTTATTGTTATGTTTACAAATGTGGATGTATATACTTGTGATAAGATTTTGGAATTGAAGTTATTACTGGATACCATGAGTGAAAAACCAAGTGTGATTGCTTTATCTGAAGTTAAACCAAAGCATTTTAGATACAAGAGAAATATAGTAGAATATAATATTGATGGATATGAGATAGAGGAAACTAATATCTTTGGTAATGTTGGCAGAGGTCTACTGATATATGTGAAAAATGGTATCACATATAACAAGGTTGATTTAGTCTCAAATTTTTGTGAATATTGCTGTTTGGAAATTGTGCTTCAAGGAGAAAAGATAATTTTAACATTAATATACAGGAGTCCAAACAGCCTGGAGAGAAACAATCATTTGCTTCTAGATCTGTTTCAAAAGATGAATGAGATGAAAGCAACTTATAAGATTATAACTGGGGATTTTAATTTGCCACAAATAAATTGGGAAAATTACACCACTAACACTGGAATAAATGATTTTGGAACTACATTCATGGAGAAGGTGCGTGATTGCTTTTTGATGCAACATGTGAAGGATGTTACCAGGATGAGAGGAGAACATATGGGTAACACTCTGGACTTGTTCTTCACTAATGAAGAGTCAATTGTGGAAGAAGTTATGATTGGGAATCCTTTGGGGAGAAGTGACCATGCCGTGATTCACGCTGTGTGTGACATGGAGGAGACTCTGGCTCAAGAAAAGAAGACAATTTATTTGTATGAAAAAGCCGATTATGAGTTGTTGAGAAGGGAACTGGAGATAGACTGGAAGGAATACTTATCTGATGCTACTAATATAGAAGAAATGTGGAGTAAATTCAAGTCAAAGTTACATGTTGCAATAGAAAAGAGTGTGCCTACAAGAAGGATAGGGAATTTTAAGCAATACAGGAAGAGGACAAATGAAAATTTACAAATGAACAAGAAATTGTGGTCTAAGATAAAAAGAAAACAGAGGTTATGGATGAGAATGAAATCTTTAAAAGGGAATTTGAATGCATTCAGCAGGACAATGTATATGGAGACCGAGAAAGAGTACAGGAGACTGAACAATCAAATCAGAAAAGAAACACGAAATGCTGTGAAGGTTAAGGAAAAAGAAATAGCTAAAAACGTAAAAGAGAATCCCAAAGTATTCTGGAAATATGTCCAGAGTAAGGTAAAAAGTAAACCAAGGATTCCTGACTTACAAAAGGGCATTGCTGAAGATGGTAAAACTGAAAATGAATCGGAGAAAGTTGAAATTTTAGCAGAACAATTTTCAAAAGTCTTTGTGGAAGAGCCAAAAGGCAAAGTGCCAGACTGTGAAGTGAAGAGTATACCAACCTTGACTCATCTAGAAATTACTAAAGTAAAAATTAAAAAGATCATTGAAAATCTAAAAAAGCATAAATCACCTGGACCTGATGGGATACACCCTAGAATCATAAAGGAGGCTATGGAACAACTATTAGTGCCCTTAGAAATACTTTATCAATACTCCTTTACACACAAGGAACTCCTCAGGATTGGCTCATTGCACATATTACTCCCATATAAAAAGGGTGCCAAGTGTATCCCAGAAAACTATAGACCAGTCAGCTTGACAAGTGTCATATGTAAGATTTTTGAGACTATAATAAGGGAGGAGATAATGACGCACATGAGATCATATAATTTGTTTAGTGAAAAACAATATGGATTTATCCCGGGACGGTCAACGGTGCTCCAACTCATAAAAGTTATGGACAAGTGGACTGAAACTATTGATGATGGTTATGCAATTGATGTAATATATTGCGATTTTATGAAGGCATTTGATAAAGTGGCACATAAAAGGCTTATAAGTAAAATTAAGAGTTATGGAGTTGGAAAAGAGTACCAGGAATGGATTACAGCTTTTCTAACACAGAGAAAACAAAGAGTGGTGGTGAAGGGGGAAATGTCAAGTTGGAAGCCAGTGATAAGTGGAGTGCCGCAGGGGTCTGTTCTCGGGCCATTGCTGTTTGTAATATTCATAAATGATCTCCCTGATAAAATATCAAATGATAGTGAAGTATATATGTATGCGGATGATACTAAGATCTTTAGATGCATTAAAGAAGAAGATGACTGTCGGAAGTTGCAGCAAGATGTGTTAGACTTATATTCATGGAGTGAAAATGGTTATTAAGATTTCATCCAGACAAATGCAAATACATGAGAATAGGAAGAACATCTGTTGAAGATCAAGGATATCACATGGAGAAACAGTTAATGAGGATTACTACAGAGAAAGATGGGTGTCATTATAAACAATAAACTAAGTTGTGCTGACCATCTAGTAGAAAAGTAAATAAAGCCAATAATTTAGTGGGAATAATTAGAAGAACTTTTGTTTCATTGGATTCTGAAATATTTAAATCCTTGTTTAAGGCACTGGTAAGGCCATGCATTGAATCGCCAACCAAGTATGGAGTCCTTACTTGGTGAAAGACATTGAAATTGTGGAAAACGTTCAGCGAAGGGCTACTAGGATGGTGCCTGAACTCAAGGGACTTTCCTACGAAGAGAGACTGAGGAAGCTGAGACTGCCCACACTGGCATATAGAAGAGCAAGGGGAGATCTAATTGAGGCCTATAAGATACTCACTGGGAAATATGATGATGCATGTACCAGAGGAATATTGAAACTTAGAGAAGAAAGCAGGAGTAGGGGAAATTCATTGAAACTGTTTAAGTCAAGATCACGGTTGGATGTAAGGAAGTATGCTTTCCCAAGTAGAGTAGTGAATAATTGGAATCAACTGCCTGAGTGGGTGGTGACGGCAACAACAGTGATTCAGTTTGAATCCAGACTCGATCAATTCTGGGCTAACCAAGATTTGAAATATAATTACAAGGCTCAAATCGTCCACCACACACTGCCACAAGTTGTTAACGTAGATCTGGAGTCACAGGCGTAAGCCTCTTCCAGGAGGTCTTCTGTAAGTATCTGTAAGTATCTGTGACCCCTGGCACCTGCTGACTTAAACACTCCTGTGACCCCTGACCCTGCTGACTTAAACACTCCTGTGACCCCTGGCACCTGCTGACTTAAACACTCCTGTGACCCCTGACCCTGCTGACTTAAACACTCCTGTGACCCCTGACACCTGCTGACTTAAACACTCCTGTGACCCCTGACACCTGGCCTGACCCACATGGCACGGTGTGGAGGGTCACGGCAGTGTTTGAGAAGAGTGCCTCGCGGGTCTATAATGAGTTACCCGGGGACGTTAAGAACAGTGACAGTCTGGCGGTCTTCAAGAAAGCGCTGGACTCACTTATTCACTAAATCTTATGACTTAACAAATATGAGGGTTGAGGACAACTTTAGGTCTTAGGATCTTTCTTTCGGTCACCTCTTTTAATTCTTTTTTGGGAGCAGCGAGTAGCGAGCTTTTTTTTATTGTTTTCTTTTTTTGTGTGTGCCCTTGAGCTGCCTCCTTTGTTGTAAAAAAAAAAGGGTGCTAATATTACTGTTATAATGTAAGCGGCCCTGTGGAGCGCTCATCAACGCTGAAACTGAAACCTCATCAAAGGTAAACGGTAAACGGTACAAGCAGGCATACACTGAGGGCAGCCCTGATTGCTGTGGTCACTCACCTGTCTCCTCCACTCCCAGTAACTAGATTCATTATAGGTATCGTTGAAATGTTTGGTCATTCTTGGGTGACACCATATTTTCTGATAGATTTTACCCTGCTGATCATCACTTAGATAACCACATGTTACAGATTAGGAATGACTAATTTCTGAGACATGAACAATTAGTGAAGCAGCAATGGGTTACTATTTTAGCTGCAATGAGTTACCAAACTTTACAGTGATAGGTTACTATGTATTTTAGTTGCAATGAATTACCAAACATTACGGTGATAGGTTACGGTGTATTTTAGCTGCAATGAGTTACCAAACTTTGCAGTGATAGGTTACGGTGTATTTTAGCTGCAATGAGTTACCAAACTTTACGGTGATAGGTTACTGTGTATTTTAGCTGCAATGAGTTACCAAACTTTGCAGTGATAGGTTACTGTGTATTTTAGCTGCAATGAGTTACCAAACTTTGCAGTGATAGGTTACTGTGTATTTTAGCTGCAATGAGTCACTATCCTTAGCGGTGAGAGGCTACTCTATATTTGATTTTTTATGTAGGGTTCTGTTAGCGCAAGAGAACATAGCACAGGTTTGTGATAGTCTGCAGTAGTTACTATTTGAGCCACAATAGTTTACTACTTCAGCAGCCATAAGTTGCCATCAGTCAGGGTAACATTAGGACGTCTTAGTGTGTGTGAGAGTGTGGGGTCATGGCACCTTGCTTTCTTCTCAGGGCCAGAATTGCCATCTACCAATTTTGTCGCTAGATGATAAAGGAAAGAAAATATATAAGAGCCCCCGAATAAAACCTAACAGATAGCAGCCTTTCACCATAATATTGTTGGACTATTGCTGCTAAGTAAGTAACCTATTGCCCTTATGAATAGAGAGGGAGGGAGAAAAGAAGGGAGGCTCATCTCTCCCACATCCAGTACCACGCCTATGAATGTAACCTTGGGTCGAAGGGGCCGTGGAAAGTTGTTATAAGCAGGACCCTGTGTTTGCATCCATGAGACCTCGGATATGATGCAAAAGAATTTAGGTACGATATTTTTTTACATAGGTATTATCAGGATTATTTGTCATGCATGGTGTCATAAAGATATAAACAAGATAAGATTAGATCATCTAGTATGCTTCATTGAGTCAGAATATAATGAATAACTTTTTTTTGAACACATAAGCATTCTATTAACATCTGTATATTTAAAATTCATAGGTGTCGCTCCTGTAGTGTGTTTCAACCCCTGTGAGTACTTTCTTTCCTGCTGTGGAAGGCTGAAGGTTTGTTTGTTGGTCTGGCTGTGCATCTCCTTGACTTGATTGGGTGACTCACTAACCGCGTGTGTGCTCCTGACCCTGCCTGCTCTTGAGTCATGTTGTGGTACTTAGTCCAACACTCATGGTTTTTGTTCATACCGAGTCGTTAATTTTCTACCGTCTTATCGCTGCAGGGAAACCAAGAGAGAGTGCGAGCTGTGATTTGAATTTCTCTTCCTTACGATCTTAATTATACCGAGTCACATTAATGTCCTATCGTCTATTGCTGCAGGAGTATCACCTTCCACTTGTCTCTGAACCATCGAACATCTACCATCCCTCACACATGCATACAGTGACCAAAATTAAATAGAACCAAAAATAACAACCTTAAACAATCATTCCTTTTTGCTATGGTAGGAGGACGAGGAGGAGGAGGAGGAGAGGGGCCATGTGATGTGATATGATGTGTTGCTATGTGCTGCATGCCATGTGTGATATAACTGCACCCCCACACACACACACACCTCACCCCCCCTTCCCCACCTCCCTCCTCCAGCCCAGGCCACAGTGCCGCGCCTCCCCTCTCCCCTCCCTAGTGTGTGACGAGAGCTGTGTCTGTCGCCCCCTTTCAGACCCATGTAACACAGCTCCCCGCCACCACCGCCGCCGCCATGGAGGGAGGAGGCCGCCGCAAGCTTCACGGCAGCGGTGGAAAAGGTGGGTGTGCTCTAGGGGGGGGGAGGGGAGCAGGGATTGTTCGTGGATGTCTGGGAGAAAGAAGGTTGATTTTCTATGAGTGTGTATGTGTGTGTGTGTGTTGGATTTTGATTTGCGACTGTGTATATGTGTGTTTGTGTGTGTGTGTGTGGGGGGGGGGGGAGGCAAGTATGGTAAGGGTCAGGTATTGCTTGGGGACAGATAAGCAAGATTAGTATGAGTCTCCAGGTTCAGGCAAAAAACACACTACACACTAAGGCTCTTCCAGACACACAATCTTACTTAATCCTCCGTAGTACCATAGAGGAACAGAGAACATTAAACTTATAGTGATAAAAATTTGCTACATATAATTTATCATGATTTTAATGTATTTTTTATAGTCTGAATTAGAAAAAATGCCTTCTTGTTTATCCGTGTTTGAGTGTCATCATTAGTAATCGTGAAGGGAAAGTTTGTACTGTTCCATTTTCTGAGTGAGTAACTGCCTGGATCTACACCTTCACGTCAGGAGGGAGTGACGAGTGTGCGCTGAGTGTCGGGGACAACGTGGTGTGGCTGAGTGACGACTACCCCGAGCTGGGCGTGGTGCAGTGGACCGGCAAGCTGTCCGAGAGCTCCGGCTGGATGGTGGGCGTGGAGTTTGTGAGTGGCTGCACGACCTGTTTGTTTACTGTCAAGGAAGCAGCTCAACGGCAAAAGTATATCAAAAAAGTCCGCCAATCTTTGCTCCTATAAAGAAAGTAGAAATGAGTGGCCATAAGCGAGGGGGGGTTTCATGGTGCAGTGGTTAGCACACTCGACTCACAACCGAGAGAGCCTGGGTTCGATTCCCGGGCGGAGTGGAAAAATTTTGGCGGCTTTTCCGATACCCTACGCCCCTGTCCACCCAGCAGTGAATGGGTACCAGGTATTAATCAGGGGTTGTGTCCCATCTCCTGGGGTCTGTTCCCTTCTATGATTCCTTCCCTCTGCCTCTCTCCGGCATATGACCACAGGTGTTGCGCCGACTAAACCAAACTTTCCAACTTTCCTCTTCCTTTTATGATTTGCCTTCCTCTTTTTCCTTTTTTAATTTGTTTTCTTGTCTTTTTATGGTTTGTCTTTCTCTTCTGTTTATGACATGTCTTCCTCTTCCTTCCAGTGGGTCTCATAGTCACTGAAATACTCCCATGTACATAACAAAGCATCTCTCACTTAGGACAACCCCGTCGGGAATGATAAACACAAGGTGAACGGCCGGCCGCTCTTTGACGCCGAACCAAACCACGGGTCGCTGCTGCCCGTCAACAGCCTCATGCGCACCGAGGACCTACTGGGTAAAGAGGCCTGCTCGGCGGACCACGGCGGCCGCCCTCCACCACCACCACCACCAAGCAATAAACGGCCAGCCCACGTCATTGCAAAGGTAAGTGTTGCATCCCCCTTCCTACTTTCCTTCTCTTCTTTACTTACTTTTCCTGTACCGTGGCATCCTTGCTCTAAAGTGAAGGTTACTAAACTGACCCACCATGAATGACAGCCTAAATTAACCTGGTAGCTGTGGGGATCGTGTTTTTCAAAGGCCCCTCTAAGCAAGAAAAAAAAATCATCACTCACACAAACCATTTCATAATATATATCAACGCATTTGTGATCAGTTAATGCATCATCTATTTTTGGGGGGGTTTATATAGTGGGGAAATTTTGGCCCGTCGCTGGTACCGGGTTAAATAGGCCTTTTGTTGCTTTGTTCCTCTGTGGTTATGAGAGAGGCTGGATGGGTCAGGGATCAGGAGTAAAGGCTTGGATACTTTCCCTATACCATGCCATCTTTGCTCCAAGTTGAAGGTCACGAAATGGACCGAACATGTCTGACAGTTTAAATCTAATGTGCCTGGTGATGTTTTGTCCCTCTGGTAATAAGGGAGGCTGGATGGGGCAGTAATAAGGGTCAGGGGTCAGGAGTTAGTGCGCAAATACTCTCCTTGTACCGCGCCATATTTGCTCTTGAGTTGAAAGTAACGGACTTGACCCAATGTGAAAGCCTGCCTGAATTTGATGGGCCTTCCGCTGTGTTCTTCCTCTTTGTTGGTAAGGGAGGCTGGACGAGGTATTAACATGGGTCACTTTCCTTTAACTTCATTGCCGAAATTGACCTCTCTTTCGGCCACCTCTTTTGATTATTTTTTGTAGGAGCAGCGAGTAGCGGGCTTTTTTTATTATTATTTCTTTTTTTGTGCCCTTGAGCTGTCTCCTTTGTTGAGGAAAAAAATTGGGTCTTGTTGATGAAATGTCTCTACTTTTTGACCCTTCAGAGTGACAATCAGCTGGGGAGTGATATGACCAGCATGACGCCCTTCCACATGCTGGCCTACGAGCACCTCACCACCCCCGGCAGCCAGCGAGGCTCTGCACCGCCGCCGCCCTACAATGACAAGGAGTGGGAGCTGCTGCCTCACATGACATACGGGCAGAAGAACATGAGTATCAACAAGGTGAGAGAGAAGTACAGAGAAGGAAGACTACCTCCTAAGAACAAGGGAAGAGAAGGGGAGGAACGGAAGGAAAGGTAGAGAAAAGGAAGAATAAGGAAGTGGAGGAAGAGAAGGGAAGGGAGCGGAAGGAAAGGTAGAGAAAGGGAAGGCAAGGGAAAGGAAGGGAAGAGAGGGGAAGGGAAGGGAAAGAGAGGGAAGAGAAGGAAAAGGAAGGGAAGGGAGAGGGAAAGGCAGGGAAGAGAAAGGAGAGGAACGGAAAGGAAGGGAAGGGCTGACACTGGTTAAGGCTCGTATGGCCTAGGAGGCTTCCATGTTGTAGGAGTTCCCAATGAAGTTGAGAAGTAAAACTCACTTAATATTCCCTTCTCATATCCACTTCCACTCCACACCTGTTACCATAAACCTGAAATATCTTTTACTTTTATATATTTGTTCATTTAATATTTTCACAGCAAGGGAGGCAGCTCAAGGGAATAAACAAAAACAATAACGAAAAAATCCCTCTGACACCAAACAAACAATAAAATAGATAAAGAATAAACTTCCTCTCCCTCAGGACGTTCCGCACGACCACAAGCCGCGGCAGAGGGACAAGGGCAAGATCCTGAACCGCAACGTAGACAAGAAGAACAACAGGTGGAAGTCATCGGGGAGCAGCGGCCGCCCCCTACAGATCAACGCCGAGCCGGAGCAAACACACTCGGTCAGCGGCAGCAGCTTCGGGGACTCTGAGATCCCCGTCAACCCACTCTACCACCTCTCAATACATGGTGGGTGCAGGGAAACCAAGTGCGAGATGTGATTTGACCTGCTTTTCCGTACGATCTCTATTCATACCGAGTCACGTTAATTTTTTATCGTCTGTTGCTGCGGGGAAACCGAGAGACAGTGCGAATTGTGACTTGACTTTCTTCCTTCGATCTTTATTTATAGCGCTTCTCAGTACATGGTGGGTGCTTGGTAATGTTAGCCCTGTCGAACACAATTAGGTTTTCTGTTAGGTTTTGTTATGGGTGAGCTCAATACAAAAGCTCATAACTAAGCCATATAGAACACAGTGAGGTTTTCTGTTAGGTTTTGTTATGGGTGAGCTCAATACAAAAGCTCCTAACTAAGCCATATAGAAAACAGTGAGGCTTTCTGTTAGGTTTTGTTATGGGTGAGCTCAATACAAAAGCTCATAACTAAGCCATATAGAACACAGTGAGGTTCTCTGTTAGGTTTTGTTATGGGTGAGCTCAATACAAAAGCTCCTAACTAAGCCATATAGAACACAGTGAGGCTTTCTGTTAGGTTTTGTTATGGGTGAGCTCAATACAAAAGCTCATAACTAAGCCATATAGAACACAGTGAGGTTTTCTGTTAGGTTTTGTTATGGGTGAGCTCAATACAAAAGCTCATAACTAAGCCATATAGAACACAGTGAGGCTTTCTGTTAGGTTTTGTTATGGGTGAGCTCAATACAAAAGCTCATAACTAAGCCATATAGAACACAGTGAGGTTCTCTGTTAGGTTTTGTTATGGGTGAGCTCAATACAAAAGCTCATAAATAAGCCATATAGAACACAGCGAGGTTTTCTGTTAGGTTTTGTTATGGGTGAGCTCAATACAAAAGCTCATAACTAAGCCATATAGAACACAATAGGGTTTTCTGTTAGGTTTTGTTATGGGTGAGCTCAATACAAAAGCTCCTAACTAAGCCATATAGAACACAGTGAGGTTCTCTGTTAGGTTTTGTTATGGGTGAGCTCAATACAAAAGCTCATAACTAAGCCATATAGAACACAGTGAGGTTCTCTGTTAGGTTTTGTTATGGGTGAGCTCAATACAAAAGCTCATAACTAAGCCATATAGAACACAGTGAGGTTCTCTGTTAGGTTTTGTTATGGGTGAGCTCAATACAAAAGCTCCTAACTAAGCCATATAGAACACAGTGAGGTTCTCTGTTAGGTTTTGCTATGGGTGAGCTCAGTACAAAAGCTCCTAACTAAGCCATATAGAACACAGTGAGGCTTTCTGTCTGGATAATTTATAATCTCAATACAAAAGCTCATAACTTAACTATCAATGAGGTAGTGATGAACATTGTCAAGACATAAAATCTGGACAATTATATTCAGCTTCAGCTTTTTTTATTTATTCTTCTCCTGCAAATGTCATATTCTCACTAGTAAATAAAATGAGACTGTCGTGTGAATACCCTACGAAGGTTATATTCTCACTAGTTAAATAAGTGAAAATATGAAAGACAGACAGATACGGAGTGTGGAAAGTCCTCCGAGTCCTGAGTCCCCAAAAGGCACCATCAATAATCTCTTTTCTTGGCCGTGGCAGGAATCGACCAGCTGGAGGTGGTGTCCGACAGTGACGGTGGAGTATACGACACCCCCGAGGGAAGCCTGGACGGACTAGAGGAGGACCTGGACATTGGCTCAATGGTGGAGGTGGTGATTAAGGAGGTGCCAAGGTAAGGGGGCGGGGTTAGTGGAGGAATGGAAAGGAAGTTAAAGGAATGGGAAGGGAAGGAAAGGAATGGAAAAGAAAGGAAATATAAGGAAGGGAAATAAAAGGGATGGGATAGAATGGGATGGGAATGGAAAAGAAAGGACACGAAAAATGGGATGAGATAGAAAGGAACGGAAGAGAAAGGAAATAAAAGGGATGGGATGCAGTGAGAAGGAAAGGAAAGAAAAGAAATGAGATGGGAAGGGAAGGAAATTAAAGAGATGGGATAAGGAATGTGGGCTTTCCAGATGCCACACAGGAAAAATATAGAAGTTGATTTTTGCATGCCTTGAAAAGAATGATAGTGAGCGAAACTTCAATTTTATAGGAAATTTTATAGGAATTTCATATAGGAAAATATAGTTGATTTTTGCATGCCTTGAAAAGAATGATAGTGAGCGAAACTTCAATTTTATAGGAAATTTTATAGGAATTTCATTTTTTGATTATTATGGGAATTTTATATTTATAGGAATTTTATAGGAAAAATACAGTTGATTTTTGCATGCCTTGAAAAGAATGATAGGGCGCAAAACTTCAATTTTATAGGAAATCTTATAGGAATTTATTTTTTTTATCATTATTATAGGAATTTTATATTTATAGGAATTTTATAGGAAAAATACAGTTGATTTTTGCATGCCTTGAAAAGCATAATTGTGAGCAAAACTTCAATTTTATAGGAAATTTTGTAGTTTATTTTTATAGGAATTTTATATTTTATAGGAATTTTATTGGAAACTTTATAGAAGAAATATAGGAATTAATTTTTGCATGTCTTGAAAACCATAATTGTGAGCAAAACTTCAATATTATAGGAAATTTTATAGTTTATTTTTATAGGAATTTTATATTTTATAGGAATTTTATAGGAAACTTTATAGAAAAAATATAGGAGTCAATTTTTGCATGTCTTGAAAAGCATAATTGTGAGCAAAACTTCAATTTTATAGGAAATCTTATAGGAATTTTATATTTTATTTATATAGGAATTTTATAGGAAAAATATAGGAGTTGATTTTTGCATGTCTTGAAAAGCATAATAGTAAGCAAAACTTCAATACGCTTCTCTTCCTTGTGCAGGTTTGGGGTCATTCGCTGGATTGGCATTCTTCCGGGGGACAAGAAGGAGGGACGGAAGGCAGCGGGCGTGGAGATGGTGAGTCTGCACCGGACGGAAGTTTATTTAATTTTTTTACGATAGACAACTCACAGGCAAAAAAGCTAATATGTTTCATAATACAATAAGACCGACTGCACTTAAACTCAACACCTCCATCACAGGAAGACTCTGAAGACGGCTTGTCCGACGGAACATTTTGCGGCAAGCGCTACTTCACGTGTGCGCCCGGCAAGGCCCTGTTCGTGCTGCTGCGTATGTGCCACAAGGACAGCCGCTTCCTCGAGTCCGTCTCCTCCAACCCGAGAGCCAGCCTGGGTGAGTGCCGGCCAACCAAAGCTGTTATCGTTCCTGTTTATATACATTACACTTTACCATGTTGTATTTTTGCCACCTTTCAACATGTGGGCAACAGGGTCAAGGCTCTTATTCTTCTTATTGCTGTAGTGATGGTGTACTTCTACGCATTACCTGTTTTATTTATTTGACGAAGCCCTGATAGTTTTACCCTTATTTTAATTCTGTCTGTGATTGCATATTAACCCGGTAGCAGCTGGGATCGTGTTTCTTAATGGTCCCTCCAAGCGAGAAAAATGAGAAAAAATCACCCCTCACACAAACCATTTCATAATATATATCAAAGCATTTGTGTTCAGTTTATGCATCATCTCTTTTGGGGGGGTTTATATCATGGCACAAATTTGGCCCGTCGCTGCTACACGGTAAAGCCACAAATTTGGCCCGTCACTGCTACACGGTAAAGCCACAAATTTGGCCCGTCACTGCTACACGGTAAAGCCACAAATTTGGCCCGTCGCTGCTACACGGTAAAGCCACAAATTTGCCCCGTCGCTGCTATACGGTAAAGCCACAAATTTGGCCTGTCGCTGCTACATGGTAAAGCCACAAATTTGGCCCGTCGCTGCTACACAGTAAAGCCACAAATTTGGCCCGTCGCTGCTACCGGGTTAATGTTGGTGTACAGACTCTTGACAACACTCATTCACTCACCTCACCTGATATCTCTCGGGCTCCTTATCTCCCTCTCCTTGCTTGTGGACAGTGATTAGTGAGTGAATTTTACCTCGCCCGCCTTCCACCGTCAATGTCTCTTGTTCTCATTCAGTTAGGCCCTTAGACTTCACCACTACCTTCATGATGTGCTTTGTAGCCTAATTGTTAAGTTAAAGTATGTTTCTTCTGCCTTCTGTTTCAGGGGGGTCTTCCGGAGGTGCTTGCGGAACTATTCTTTTTTTCTTTTTATGAGTTTTTGATGCAGTTATTTTAATTATGACACTTTTTTTTTCTTCCCTCAAACTTTTTCCTCCACCTTATCCTTGTGTTGGAGTGCGTGTGCGTTTGTGTGTGTGTGTGTGTGTGTGTGTGTGTGTGTGTAAGTGGTTCATGTGTTTGTGTCTGCACCCTTTATTTTGCTGCTTCTTGTCCTGAGATCTTACTTCCCTGGCTAATAACAAGCATTTGAATTGGACGTTATGGTTTTTGTGTGCTATGTAATATTAACCTCAGTTCTAGCAAGCATTCCTCGGATGTCATTGCATGAACATTGCTAATACTCACCTAGGAATTACCTACTGCACACTCATTTTTGTATTCCTGTTTATCTCATTCTCTAGTCACTGAGCAGATCACACTGTTCTCCATTACACAGTGCCTTGGAATTATTATAGATACAGTAATGCAGAAATCCTTCACTGTTAAGACTGCACTCATTCAAATATTTCTGTATCTCATTCACTAGTCACTGTCCAGCACACACTGTTCTCCATTACACTGCCTTGGAATTATTATAGATACAGTGACGCACAATTCCTACACTGTTAACACTGCACTCATTCAAATATTCCTGTTGACCTCGTTCACTATGGTAGGTTCACTTAAGCTAGATTCCTGGTGCCTAGGCAAGTTGGTAAGCTTGTAGCTGATTGGCTGCACCGCTCCCTCGCAGACACTCATGTCAGACCACATCTTGCATGCTCAAGTGAGACATGTTTCTTTTTTATATGCCATAGCTCACCTCATATATGAGATAGCCAGTTTTGGTTGACACCATCAGACTCAGCAGTAGAATCAAGATGTATTGTAAAAACTCTACAAAACAAAAAAGAAAATGGTATTATGATGAGTTGAACCGTGAAGATGTTAAATAATGTTTATACATAACATGTTTTACTTATGCTTGCTGTTTTCAACAGTAGCATGCAAGATGTGGTCCGACATGAGTGTCTGCAAGAGAGCGGTGCAGCCAATCCGCTGCAAGCTTACCAACCTGCCTAGGCGCCAGGAATCTAGCTTAAGTGAACATGGTATAGTCACTGCTCAACACACACTATTCTCCATTACACAGTGCCTCGGAATTATTGTAGATACAGTGTTGAAAATTTCATGTCTTCCTTCAATGTCATTGGTTTTGGCTCAGTGGTTGTGTTTCTTCCTTCCCAAGCACTAAATGGAAGGGTGTGTGCATACCTTAATGCCACCCAGTAACAAGTCATCTACTCTATCACCACATACACACAATACAAAATTAATCACGGAGCCTGAGCATTAACACATCTTTCTTTACTTTGCTCCAAATATCAAATGATCTACTCAATTCACCTATAAACTTCACATTCCCACTACCCAAAAAACACAAAACCTCATTATCAATAAACATTTCTCTTTCTCTCCCAGTATCAAATGATCTACTCAATTCACCTATAAACTTCACTTACCCACTACCCAGAACACACACAACCTCATTATTATAAAACATTCCTCTTTTTCTCTCCCAGTATCAAATGATGTACTCAATTCACCTATAAACTTCACTTACCCACTACCCAGAAAACAAAACCTCATTATTATTAAATGTTCCTCTTTTTCTCTCCCAGTATCAAATGATCTACTCAATTCACCTATAAACTTCACATTCCCACTACCCAGAAAACAAAACCTCATTATTATTAAATGTTCCTCTTTTTCTCTCCCAGTATCAAATGATCTACTCAATTCACCTATAAACTTCACTTACCCACTACCCAGAACACACAACCTCTTCATTATTAAACATTCCTCTTTTTCTCTCCCACTATCAAATGATGTACTCAGTTCACCTATGCAGACCACAAACACACCACCCCAAACAACACACACAACCTCTTCTCTTTTCTTCCAATATCAAATGATGCACTCAATTCACCAACAAAGACCACATAGGCACAACCCGACGCAACTCCCAGAACCTCCTCATTAATATATCTTTCTTCTCTTATCTTATAATATTGAATGATCTACTCTATTCCACTATACAGACTGCATACACACCACCCCAAACAACACACAGAACCTCCTCCATTACACAGCTCTCTTCTCTCTTCTCACAATGTCAAATGATGCACTCGATTCACCTACAAAAACCACATACATACCATCCAAAACCACTCACAAAACCTTCTCGTTAATGCATCTTTCTATTCTCATTTTCCCAGCGTTTGGAAGCATGGACTGCCAGCCTGTCGGAGGAAGCGTCGCGCCTCTCTCGGCCCCAGACGACGTGAGGGCGATGTTTGGCAAGAACCGCGGCATCCAGGGACACCAGAACTCCTGCTACCTTGACGCCACGCTCTTCAGCATGTTCGCCTTCACCAGGTAAGGGATGATCGGTGCAGTTTGTGTGGTGTGGTGGTATCTTGTCCCGGTTATGTTCCTTATGTTTCTCTAAGCCCTGGTGGTGTCCTGTCCATCATGTTATTTTCCTTGCCTTTCTATAACAAGTGGACAGTTCGTATGGTGTGGTGGGTGGTGTTATTTCCCTTACTTTTCTCTAACTAGTGGGCAGTTTGTGGGGTGTAGTGGTAGTCTGTTCATTATATTATTTTCTTTGCCTTTCTGTATTAACCCAGTAGCAGCGACGGGCCAAATTTGTGGCTTTACCGTGTAGCAGCAACGGGCCAAATTTGTGGCTTTACCGTGTAGCAGCGACGGGCCAAATTTGTGCCGTGATATAAACCCCCCAAAATAGATGCTACAAAAGCTTTGATATATATTATGAAATGGTTTGTGTGAGTGATGATTTTTTCTCATTTTTCTCACTAAGAGGGACAATTAAGAAACATGATCCCCGCTGCTACCAGGTTAAAAAGAAAAAGAAGAAAAGACCCATATTACCATGCCGTTTTCTTCCCTCTTGCTGCAGCGTGTTCGACAACCTTCTGTTCCGGCCCCAGACCTCCCACGACATCAAGGAGTACCACGAGGTCCAACGGGTTCTGCGTGAGGAGATCGTCAACCCGCTGCGCGCCAACCTCTTCGTGCGTGCCGACCGCATCATGAAGCTGCGCACTATGTTGGACCATCTCTCCTCCGTGCGCGGCCTCACCACCGAGGAGAAAGGTCGGCACATGTTTTTTGTCATGATTCTTTGTTCCTCCTTTTTCTTCTTTTTCTCTCGTTTTTGGGCATATTTTTGTTATTTTTTTTTCTTCATCTTATTGTTATCCTTATTCTTAGTTTCTTCTTTTTTTCTTTTTTCTTTTCCTTTGCTTAGTTTTGTTTCTTTTTTCTTTGTCTTTTGTCTTTGTCATTTTCTTCTTCTTTCTTCTTATTTTTTTTTTGTTTTCTGCATAGTTTGTTTCTTCTTTTTCTTCTTCTTCTTCTTCTTCTTTTCTGCATACCAGTTTTTTCTTTCTTCTTCTTCTTCTTCTTCTTCTTCTTCTTCTGCTGCTCTATATATTGCCTCACCTTAATAACATACCATTTTTTTTCTCCTCCTCCTTCTTCTTCTTCTTCTTCTTCTGCTCTATACATTGCCTCACCTTAATAACATACCATTTTTTTTTCTCCCCCTCCTCCTTCTTCTTCTTCTTCTTCTTCTGCTCTATACATTGCCTCACCTTAATAACATACCAGTTTTTTTTCTCCCCCTCCTTCTTCTTCTTCTTCTTCTTCTTCTGCTGCTCTATATATTGCCTCACCTTAATAACATACCATTTTTTTTTCTCCCCCTCCTCCTTCTTCTTCTTCTTCTTCTTCTGCTCTATACATTGCCTCACCTTAATAACATACCTTTTTTTTTCTCCCCCTCCTCCTTCTTCTTCTTCTTCTTCTTCTGCTCTATATATTGCCTCACCTTAATAACATACCTTTTTTTTTCTCCCCCTCCTCCTTCTTCTTCTTCTTCTTCTTCTGCTCTATATATTGCCTCACCTTAATAACATACCTTTTTTTTTCTCCCCCTCCTCCTTCTTCTTCTTCTTCTTCTGCTCTATATATTGCCTCACCTTAATAACATACCTTTTTTTTTCTCCCCCTCCTCCTTCTTCTTCTTCTTCTTCTTCTGCTCTATATATTGCCTCACCTTAATAACATACCAGTTTTTTTTCTCCCCCTCCTCCTCCTCCTTCTTCTTCTTCTTCTTCTGCTCTATATATTGCCTCACCTTAATAACATACCAGTTTTTTTTTCTCCCCCTCCTCCTTTTTCTTCTTCTTCTTCTTGTAAATGTCACGGTATTCTCCTTTCACAGACCCAGAGGAGTTCCTACATTCCTTACTGGCGCAAATCCTGCAGGCCGAGCCCCTTCTTCAGCTGTCGTCCGGCCAAGAGGCGTACCACTACCAGCTGTTTGTGGACAAGGACGAGAAGCTGAATCTGCCCTCGGTCCAGACTCTCTTTGACCAATCTTTCCTAACCTCAGATATTAAGCTTAAACAAGTAAGATTTGGCCACTTTTTCTTATGTTTATTTATTCCTTCATTTTGCCTTCTTGTCCATCTCATAGTATTCAGACAAAACTTCTAAAGGGTCCATAAAACACTGAGAAACTTTTAATCACATACTTTGAAATCGTGAAAATGTAGGAAATTTTCGGCAATCCCATAAGACCTTGAAAACCCTACAGAGAAGCCGTTTATTTAAGGTGGGGTTGAACACTACTGCAGCACTGTTTTGATTGTTTTGAATGTGTCACTCACCAAAACAAATAGTGCTCTGATGGGAGGTATTCAGCCTTGTTTTGACTTAAGACAACCATGGAGTTTACAGGTGGTAGGTAAAAGATAGCGAAAAGTATATATGAAAGTTGGAGTGGTAGAGAAAGGGGTGTACACCATTTCCTAGAGTGTTCCAACCATCCACTAATCTACTTTCTAACCCGTTCTTGCCCATCCTTCATATAGCTAATTTTACCCACCTTGAACCCGGTGCTACATGTCCTTAACCCGGTAGCAGGGATGGGCCAAATTTGTGGCTTTACCGTGTAGTAGCGATGGGCCAAATTTGTGGCTTTGCCGTGAAGCAGCGACGGGCCAAATTTGTGCCTTTTTTTTTTTTATTATTATTATTATTTTTTTTTTTTTACAGCAAAGGAGACAGTTCAAGGGCACAAAAAAAGCAAACATTAATAAAAAAAAGCCCGCTACTCGCTGCTCCTAAAAAGAATCCAAAGAGGTGGCCGAAAGATAGGTCAGTTTCGGGAGGAGAGGTGTCCTGATGCCATGATATAAACCCCCAAAAAATAGATGATGCATAAACTGATCACAAATGCTCTGATACGTATTATGAAATGGTTTGTGTGAGTGATGATTTTTACTCATTTTTCTCGCTTAGAGGGACCATTAAGAAACATGATCCACGCTGCTACTGGGTTAATTCGAAGCAGTTCATTATGATCAATTATTTTTCAGGTTCCGTCCTGCCTGATCATCCAGATGCCTCGGTTTGGGAAGGACTACAAGATGTACCCTCGGATCCTCCCCTCCATGGTGCTGGATGTCACGGATGTTATAGAGGATTGTAAGTTCTTTCTTTCTGCTCCATCGCATCCCTTTACTGTCCAGATCCCTTATGCAAGAGACAAGAGTTAACCAGTAGCTTCATTTTTTTTATCCCTTTCGCTTGTAAACTCTGAAGCAGCCTCTTTATGTGTATTTTGTCCTGCTTGTAACTTCATATCCATCAGAGAATGAAGTATATTTTGCGTATAGGATTATTTTTGCATCTACGCTGATGTTTGCTACCTCTACTATTACTACTACTACTACTACTACTACTACTACTACTGATCTACTACTTCTACTACTACTACTACAGCTGTTACTACTATTTTGTGATCCATTCAGTAATATCACTTCTGTTTCAAGCATCAATGTAGAGTACTTTTTTTACTGAGCTGAATTTCTTGTCTTTTCTGTCACCTCGTCACCTCCTTGGCAGCTCCCCGGCAGTGTATCATCTGTGGCAAGTTGGCCGAGTACGAGTGTCGGGAGTGCTTCGGGCAGTGTGGCTCGGGGTTGGAGAGCATCGCCTTCTGTGCCAAGTGTATGGACAAGGTCAGTTTGCCGAGGAGTGGTTGGAGTTGTTGTTATTCTTCCTTGTCTATAGTCCATTCTTGGGGTCGGACTCGTGAAGATCCTCCTCCATCTTGCTGAATCCAGTTTTTATTTTAACAGTAAAGGAAACAGCTCAAGGGCAAAAAAAAAATAGAAAATAATCATGAAATAAAAGCCCACAAATCAAAGAGGAGTGACAAAAGAGAGGTCAATTTCCTTCCTCTATTTCTAACACTTCCCAATGGTCGGAGTTGCTAAAGTTGAGAGGCTATGAGGCGTTTAGTGTAGAAGGGGTGACCAAACCAATCAAGGGGTGGTGTTCTGTTTTTTGGAGGGCATCTGGCATCGGGTGAATCCTTGCTGCATTGTGTGGTGAAGGAAGTTAAAGAAAAAACGACCTTAAAACGGGTGATTCGTAGGTCTAAAGATGCGTGATTTTCTGTTGAAGTCTGCTGGCATGGGGTGTGTTGAGTCTGGCAGTCGCTTTAAAACACACTGCTCAAAACTATAAAAAGTGCAGGTCTACCCTTCTACACTATACTCAAAACTAAAAAAAGCGCAGATCTACCCTTCTACACTATGCTCAAAACTCTAAAAATCACAGGTCTACCCTTCTACACTATGCTCAAAACTATGGCAATTGTAGGTCTCCCCTTGTACACTCTACTCCTCATACAAAACGCCTTGAAGTGATAATTTCTAGTGCTAATAATTTTCGTTTTTGATTTCAGGTTCACAGCCACAAGAAAAGAGGTTGCCACGCATCAACGCGCAAGCTAAAGGTTCCTCCGGACTTCCAGGTAGAGTGAAGGTTGGAGGGTAACAAAACAAACACGCAGACCTCCCCCCGTACACTGAGGACATGGTGGTAACAGAGCTGTGGACATATACAATAAGGGCAGCATGGGAACATTTCTACACCAACACATTCCCTTCCCTTCACATGCATCAGTAGGGGGCTTCGTGGTGCAGTGGTTAGCACACTCGGCTCACAACCGAGAGAACCCGGGTTCGATTCCCGGGCGGAGTGGAAAAATTTGGGCAGCGTTTCCGATACCCTACGCCCCTGTCCACCCAGCAGTGAATGGGTACCAGGTATTAATCGGGGGTTGTGTCCCATCTCCTATAATTCCTTCCCCTTCTGTCTCTCTCCGGCATATGACCACAGATGTTGCGCCGACTAAACGAAACTTTCCAACTTTTATATGCATCAGTGACATGGAAGTAACATTGCTCTACAGACACATTCTCCCATTCAAAGTGATGATAAGATAGCACCACATCACAAAATACCTTCTCCCATACAGTGTGAGGATGGGGAGATTATAGGGGAACACAGTCACAAGGACCAAAGTAACAAATAGCACCAATTCCTCATCAGGTTAACACTCCTCAGACTGGACTCTTCTCTTCCCTGCTTGCAGATGCTGGCCGACCACTGCGGCACCATCCCAAGGGTGTACATGGAGCTGTTTGCCGTGGTGTGCATCGAAACCTCACACTACGTGGCCTTCACTCGCTGTGGCTCTGGGGCCGACGCCACCTGGTGCTTCTTTGACTCTATGGCTGACAGGAAGGGTGAGGATGAGGTGTTTGTGCCAGTAGACCTTACTCCATGTACAGACAGTGCTGCCCTCACTCGCTTAACCCAGTAGCAGCGGGGATCATGTTTCTTACTGGTCCCCCCAAGCAAGAAAAATGAGAAAAAATCATCCCTCACACAAACCATTTCATAACATATATCAAAGCATTTGTGATCAGATTACGTATCATCTATTTTGGGGGGTTTAAATCATGGCACAAATTTGGCCCATCGCTGCTACACGGTAAAGCCACAAATTTGGCCCATCGCTGCTACACGGTAAAGCCACAAATTTGCCCCATCGCTGCTACCGGGTTAATACAGAAAGGCAAAGAAAATAATATAATGAACAGACTACCATTACACCCTACAAACTGCCCACTAGTTAGAGAAAAGTAAGGGTTAAGGACAAATTCAACAATGTAAAATTTGAAAGAGTATGCAATAGTCAGTCCTGCTTGTTAAAAATTTGCTGGTGTGTCTGGCGCAGGTGAGCAGCACGGGTACAACATCCCGACGGTGGTGGAGTGCGGGGACCTCATGCAGTGGGTGGGGGACGAGGGGAGCCAGATGCTGCACGCCGTCACCGACAACAAGGCGCTGCCGGACCTGCCGCGCCGCCTGCTGTGCGACGCCTACATGTGCTTCTACCAGAGTCCTAAGGTCATGATGTACAGATAAAGATGAGTATGTCCTTTATTTTTATAGTGTAAATAGGAATTGTCAAATGGAGTGGGTGTATGAGTGTAAGGGTGTGACTGTGTGAGTGTGTGTGTGGACCCATGTGCACTGTATATTCATGTGCACACCTTCGTATGTGTGAAAGACTGATGTGGCCCGTCTCATTGGGTGCTCTTCCTTCCTCTGCCTGTAATTGTTTTCCTGTTCCTCAAGTCCTCGGCCCCGCTGCCCTTGGTGTGGGAGTGGACCGATGATGCTGGTGACAATGATCTTGAATTATACATTTTGTAATGACCGAATCTACTCTGTCATCAGTGTCCAGCAATGAAAATACAATGTTAATATGATATATATTATGTAAATACCACATATTTATATTGACGAATAAATTACAGAGTAGGAAACATGCTTGCATATATGCATATGTTTTGAAGAAGTAGTTGACTTTCCAACTCTCAACTACTCGCTGTTACTCTTGCAAATTTACATTCTTCATAGAGGATACTTGTTACATCATTTGGTCAACCTGTTAAACGTGTTCACTGCAGTTTGCCGTGTGAAGACAAGTCTGTACTTACAATCATCTCGTATTTTATGTATTGGGCCGGACATGGAAGGCGTAGGAATCCCTGCTGGAAAGTGTAGGCGTTCAGTGACAGGCAATGTAGTTAAAGAAAAGTTTTTATTAGATATTTATTTTAACTTGCTTTTGTTGATGATTGCACATATAATATATTCTAAAGTACTTTCCCTACTGGAAATATATTTACAGCAATGCTTCACATGCTGTGCTGGCAAACAGCCTAACTCAATTTCACAGTGGTAGTAGGTGAACCTTTCTTATTTATTTAGTTCTATCTAGAATTAGTAATGTGAGTCATGTCCAAAATGTCATCAGTTTAGGAGGAGGCATCAGAAAAGCACCATTCCTTAGTTTGCACGAAGGATCTCAGGCCTGAGCGAGTGACTTCCAGCAAGACACTGGCCTTGGCAAGCTGTGTTGTGTGGTCTTCCCGGCGGTGGAGTGGCCGGCCAGCGTTGGCGTTTTTTGTCTGAAGAATCCCACGTCTTGACAGGATCAGAATCCCGTGTTGTGCTTGTATATCTGACATACTGAAAGAAGCATCAGTTAGTATATGCAGGAGAGAGTGAACGTTGTGATAAGCGTGAGACAGGTGACTTGTTTGATGGTTCTGTACTGTGAGGATGAGAATAAATGGGAAAGAAGAAAGTGATGAAGGATAAAAATACATATGAATATATAGCATGATAAAGCCAAGTTAAGAATGGTTTCAAGTAGAGGCACTGTACCTCAGCCCCATCAACTTAGGCATATATGGATTCTGTCTCTCTTAGTATACAGTTTTAAAGTTGTATGTACTCCCCAAGTCACTAATGATATCAAAAGATGCTTGAAGTCAGCTTAGTAAATTTTCTTCTTTGTTATATGAAAATCTATTACTTTTTTAATATGCAGAAGCAGACCATCGCCTCAAAAAAATAAATCTTGCTCACCCAAGCGTGCCATTTCCATACCAGTAAAGCCACACAGGACTGACAGCAGGCTTGGGTCCAAGGACATGCACTTGTACTTGTACTCGTACTGTAGTACACAATATCATGTACTTCAGGGCCAAAAGTTCCTTAATATTTGTGCTTGTAATTGTACTCGGGCTTCAAGTACTCGACAGTTTTATGAATAGTACTTTCAAGTTCATTCAAAAAATGCAAACGTGTGTCTAGTGTGGTGTTTGACGACCTGCCTGGTTGTTGGTTAGGTCAGGGTGAAGGTTTAACAAGGGAGTGTCCTAAGCTTGGGCCTTAGTGAGGCCAGATGGCCTGCACCCCAGGGTGAGGTGACACTGAGGTCATGTCAGGTGACGAGCACAAAGAGGGGCAGTTTGCCACTTCTCAAAAGCAGTGGTCAATTTCCATGACTGAGGTGATTCAGTAGATGCCTGGAGCTGCTGGGTGAAGTGTGGGCTGTGGAGCTGCTGCCTGACAGGTTGTGACCTCATCTGTGTTTGCAAACACTTCATCTATATTCCATCATGAGTTTCGTTATCCGTATTGCATCCCGATTTTAATTTATGGTAAATCATTACAGTGAAGCAATATTTCAAGGTTAAATGAGTAAAAAGGTACTTGTACTTAGATTCAAGTACAGTACAAAAGTACTTGGACTTGGACTCGAGTTAAGCTCTGCAACTGAGTACTTGTACTAGGGTTCGTGATATCATAATGTAATCACACATGGATTCAAGTACCTAAAAATGTACTTGAACCTAAGCCTGACCGACAGACACTAAATTCATGACTCCTCACTAACTTAGATGCTCAATCTTTGTGTTAAGACATTTTTAAACCTTGTCTGCATGTATATTATCTTATCAGTCTGAATAGTTTCCTGATGCATGACCACGTCTAGTTAATGGAGATAAGTTTTTTTCTGATGGTTGGGTGTGTAGCGAACGTAATGACTGGTGGGTAATGACAACATAAGGAATGAATGATAATATTTAAGACTGGGAGAAGTGGTCAGACACATTAGACTATGTTGCTTGGATCACCTCAAGAAACTGAATTGGAATGAGATGGTAAAAAAATTGTGAGCAAGGACGGTGAATGGAACTGTGAGAGGACAAGCAATGCAGTGTACGCAGCAAACCCTCACTTTTACAGACCTTGATATAATGAATTTGGGCTTTAACCCGGTAGCAGCGGGGATCATGTTTCTTAACGGTCCCTCTAAGCAAGAAAAACGAGAAAAATCATCACTCACACAAACCATTTCATAATATATATCAAAGCATTTGTGATCAGTTTACGTATCATCTATTTTGGGGGGTTTACATCATGGCACAAATTTGGCCTGTCGCTGCTACCGGGTTAACAAACTTTTCTGCCTTTCCGGTATGTGCTGGGATTTATGGAACAAATTTGGTAACTGCAGGATTATGTTCAGTGGTGGGCTGGCCAAGCATGTACAATCGGTAGAAAAATTATCAAACACCTTTGCGTCGATTGAACAGATATTGAGCGAATCCTGTTGACATGGTTTTATGTCAGCTCGGTAGGTACCAGTGGCTCGAGTCTACTCATTGCCATCCACCTAACCAACACAACACCATGTCTTTAGATTTCGCTCAAAGTCTATTCAGTCGACTATTGGGTGTTCGAGACTTTTTTTGCCGACTGTACACACACGTTCGTTAGCGTAACACAATGTCCAACATGTAACTATTGTTTTAATTTCCCTGTGTGGATGTAGCATTTGTGATGACTGCATGTACATAAGTATTCAAACTCTCATCTGATATAACGAACAAGCTTTGCTATTTACGGAAATGGTCAGAAATAAGGAACTTTCAGCTCATATAACGAACGAAGTTTGTTATATATCAAAAGTTTGGATCCCTCGGATATAATATAACTTCCCTTCCCCCAGTTGGCTTGTTAAAGCGAGGGTTTATTGTATAGGACAGAGTTTTGGGATGCATAGTTTAGTGAGGGTGGACAGGAAGGGAGGACCACTAGAATGTCATAGGATGGCATGTATGGACAAGAGAAAGTGGAGATATCTACCAAGGCAATGTCTGTGAAGGTGTTCTGAGGGATAGCATTCAAGATGATGCTACCCCTCAGAACACCTTCACAGACATTGCCTTGGTAGATGTCTCCACTTTCTCTTGTCCATAGTGGAGATATCTACCAAGGCAATGTCTGTGAAGGGGTTCTGAGGGGTAGCATCATCAGACATCTACCAAGGCAGCGTCTGTGAAGGTGTTCTGAGGGGTAGCATCACAAGAGATATGTATGGTTGGCAAAAAAAGCAGCGAACACCCACGAGTTGATTGAATGGAATTTGAGTGAAATCTATAGTCATGGTGTTGTGTTGGTCAGGTGGGTACCAGTGGATAGACTCTACTGGTTGGTACTCTCTTAACCAACACAACATAGATTTCACTCAACTTGTATTCAGTCAAGCCCTGGGTGTTAGATACTTTCTTTGCTGACTGTGCCTAGACAGGTGCCCGTGAGTCACACACCGGCAACGACAGGTAGTCATGAGGGAGTCATCAGAGTGTTGTTTAGGGTGAACATGAACATGAGAGTTTGAGACAACCTACTTCCATTGTTTGGTTTCAAGAGTGCATGCATGTGTGTATTCATATGTGTGTGTGTTCATGTGTTTGAAGTTAAAACTACAGTAATGTAAACTAACATGCATTTTCCCTTCATTTATGGCTGTTCTCTCCACTTTCCTTGATGAAAACTTTTAATTCATCTAATGAGACAAAGTCAGAGGTGGGAATGAAGCAGATTGACTGACTGACCTAACTAAAGGAACATCTTCAGAAGGGCTGCAGAGAAAAATTACATTCAAGGTGTCCTCATTGCATGGATGTTGTCACAAGTTTGGAGGTAACTTGGATCTGCCTTTTAATCACTTTGTGGGTAAGGCTGCTTCTTATACTTTGGCAGACAGCACCTGAAAAAAAAAATTGCAGGCTTTCATTTGTACTTTAGAAATGAAGTTGTCTAGGCCTATGAGAAGTGGCATGAAAGAAGGGTTGTAAAATAAACTTGAGCATGCCATTCCTTCAAAGGTTAACACTTTTCTTTTCAAAGGTATCCTGGTAGAGTAACTCATTTATCAGTTTGGTTACATAAAGTCATGTTTTTGATTAAAAATGTCAGTTTACACATTTATGGCCACCACCGTTGCCAGATTGTCGTACTTAGAGCATAGTATTTACCGGTTTCCGATGCCTAATTATTGCAAGAAACATCAGAATCTAACTCTTTTGACGATAACTATAAATTAGTTTCGTTATTGGAGCCCAGAAGACAGTTTGGGAGTAGGAAGTCGGGAAATCTAAGCGGGAGAGTACGACAATCTGGCAACGTTGATGGCCACACAAACTCTTGCTTGTGTCACTGTCAAAAAAGTTGTTCTGTTAACAAATAGTTGTGTCGCTGTGTGTGTGATGACCTAACCGTTGTGTTCCTCGAGTGTCTTGTTTGGATTGCTTTGTTGTTGTGCCTCAGCCTCCCTGACTGTGTTGGTGGGACTTGCTTTCCCTCGGTGGCTCCAGAAGCTGTGTTCTTGTGAGTTGAAGAAAGGGTTTGCAAGACACTGCTGTCAAGTGTTTGTCTTTGCAAACCTGAAAACTGTTAATAATTTTTATAATGATGGCAAGTATGTAAGCTTTGATGAACAGCAAAAGGACCATCCTCTTGTGACTGTATGAGATGTTTGAATCTACAATTAACCAGAAAGCATCTTTTGTACTCCACTATAAGTATTTCCTGGCTGGAGAACAACACTTGAGTCTAGTCAAGCTTTTATTAATAGATGACATTTTATTACATGTGTGCTCTTTTTCTACACTTTTATGTTGACATTGCTTTTAGCATCACCATTTTGTGCTGAATTTTGTTCAGTAAAATATTGTGAGCAGGGCAAGCAGCTTTTCCGGTGACTGGGAACACTGAAATCATGCCGTGGTTTGGAAGTGTTCGGAGCCTTGCCGCCCTGCGAGGCGGTGAGTTCAGAAGAAACACTTCAGCTGTGTGATTACCTGAAAGTAAATCAAAACTCTATTCTTTTGAGTATTGGTGAAGTTTGTCAAAATTCTCTATGTAGTTTTTTGTAAGGATGCTGAAATTATTATTATTATTATTATTATTATTTTTTTCACTTTTCACTTGTGTCCTAGTTGCAATGTAATTTGAAAATTCAGATTTGATTTCAGTAGCTGATTTGATCATGTAAATCAGAAATGTTATATTTATCAGAACATTATAAACTGTTGAAAGTTTTAATGAGTCAGTACAAAGTTTAGGAATTTAAGAATAGATTAATGGAAAGGTTTGAATTTTTTATTATTTCACCAGTTTTCTCAATCAGCTGAGGCCGTGCCCGAGCCTGATACACAAGTGCCAGTTTTTAATATTGCCATAAATCATGCTTAGAACTCCATAATGTTTGATGAGCAATGGTGCTTGGAGTATGTTACACAAATACCATCTTGTGAGACTGCCAGAACTTGCTGAGCAAAATTACCATTTGAGCATCATGCTCCTTTCCCTTTTAATATGCAGGTTGAGCACACTTTGGACAAAAGATCCCATTTGTTTTTATGCCTTTCCAACCTTATAGTCCATGGTGTTCAATCACATCCACCACCACTGTAGGAATGATAGCATGGGATAGCATTATCATTTAGGTGGTTGGCACTTGTGTATCATGCTCCGTGAAGGGCCTTAGTTGATCTTAGAAAATTTTAGTGGAAGGAGTTTGTGAAGTTTTAGAACTCCTTGGAGGTCAGATTCATTGAGAGGTAGAAGTGGACTCTCATCTGTGCTTTCCATTTTAATATCAGTTTTGACATTATTAAAATAGGAATTGTCAGTTTAATTATGTTCACATTCTGACCTCGTTGGTACAAGGGATACAAACCTTCTTGGAGCACAGCTTCCACAATAGACGAATTGACCGTTACCCAAATGTGTTTCTTGTTAAGGTGTTCTTTAATGTTCATGAGATGTTTTCAAAATTACACGGTGTCAAAAAGTTGTTTGTTAAAACATGTTGATGATCAGCTTCTGAATTGTAAGCATGATTTCTGATGTCTATTTTGTGCTGATAAATTTGCATAAAAAAAAGCTGAGGGTGTTCTATCCTATGACAGTGTGCTGTTATGCCTGTTTATCCTCCATGGAAATTTAAACCACTGTTCCTACATTTTGACACTAGATACACTTCAGGGTAGATATACTGTCCCTGTTACACACCTGAGGGTAGTATGGTGTGGGTTCAGGCAGGGAGAGGGAGGTGTGTGCGCAGCAGTGTTGGGGGTGGAGGAAATTAAGGGAGCTCTGGGTCATACTATTCAACATTTCAGCTCACAATATACTCACTATAATTTATTCATGTGTGGAATTCATGGTGGATAACAGCTAGTAGTGATGGTGGTGGTGATGGTGATTGCATTGTGGAGGAGGATGTGGTGATTGTGATGGTGAGCGGACCGTGGAGATTGTTTTGGTTGGTGGTTGGTGAGGATATATGAGGAAGTATTGGTGGTGGTGATGGTGTCTGCGTTGTGGTGGTGATGGTGAGTGCACGATGAAGATTATAGTGGTGGTGGTGGTGGTAATGAGGATGGGTGATGTTGAAGGCATTTGATTGGGTGGTGTTGATGGTGGTGATGGTGATGTTGTGGTGAGCTTAGTGTGTCCTTACTTGTTTATTTTACTACTACTATGTGAAACTACGTATGCAAATTTTTAAAGACTTGCCCAATCTACTTATAACTAAATTTAACTCTACTCCCATTTATTAGCTCAGAGACAAGACTTAAAACAACCTCTGGGTCTATTATTCCCCATTATTAATAGTTTTACGAATTCAAAAACTGAATACAAGCTGAAAAAATACTCGGAATGTTAACAATGATGATGATAACTTACTCACCAAAGAAAGAAAAAAAAGAGAAAGAAAAACGAAGCCAGTGTCGGGTGTTCGAGAAATGATTCACGTCTCGTCTGGAAGCGAACTCGGTCATGTATAATTCCGAACCGATACATCAATCATGCTTCCGAAGACCCGAAGCCGTAAATTTTTAATCGCGTCACCCACGTCGATACAGTTCATCCATCACAGCGGCCGCGGAAGATGATGATGTATTAGATGACAGCTCGAGGAGGAAGGAGACAGCGTAGTTAATAGTAGTAGTAATGGTTCGGTCCCTGCGGTGTGACGTCACGTGGTTCTCCTCCCCAACCCCTCCCCACCCACCTACCCCCTTTTTTTAACAGTATACCTTCTCCTTTGTTGTTTACTTGCAACAATAAACTATCAATCAATCAATCAATAGTAAGCTCAAGGCCAAAACATAAAAAAAGATTGCTTGCACTTCAGCTATAAAAAAAAGTAGAAGAATTATAAAAGAAAGTAGTTAAGAGTAGCCAGAAAGGAGGTCAATTACAGATGTCATGATATAGTTGTTCTTTTTTAAACGTTTCCACCTTCTTGGACAGTATAATAAGCTCAAGGCTAAAACATAAAAAAAAAAAGATTGCTGGCACTTCATCTATAAGAGAAAGTGGAAGAATTATAAAAGAAAGTAGAGATCAGGTGTCATGATAGTTCTTTTTTTTAGACGTTTCCATCTCACACATCAACTATTACCAAAGACCTCAAAGGAGATTAATCGGGTTTTAATGAGTGTTTTATAGGTCCGCAGTACAGAAGAATGGTCAAACTCCCACCATGGGCTCATAAAACTAACCACGAAAAGTCCCACAATGCCTACGAAAGCCTTGTCAATTAAAACTGTGCTTGGACGCTGGAAGGTATAGGAATTATAATATGCCCCGCAGTGAGATTCGTATTAGTAAACGTTTCAAGGTCTTGTTACTTACGTTTTTGGAGGCCACATGGATACCTACGTCGGATTACAATGATTTTTTTCCCCGTTCATGGCGCAGAAGCCTTCCAAAACTTGTCTTCCAAATATGTCGAGGCCGGTCTGGCGTTGGCTCTCGTGGGTCCTCGAGTCACCACCACCACCATAACCATGAAAACACCAACACAAACACCAACAATAACTGACCACCACCACCACCACCACCTTCTCTCGCTCTCTCCTTCCATCACCACACCACAACAAGCCTGATATAGATCTCCTCCCCTCTGCTTTGCCACACAGTCCCAGCACCTGTCTCTTCCTCTCATATGTAAGCTTTAGGTAACACACGAGAGGAAAAAAGAGGTATTGGGACTGTGTGGCAGAGCAGAGGGGAGAAATGGACTCGACAATTTGGTTTCACAATCGGGTAAAAAAAATCACTCATGAAAACCCACTACTTCCGCGAGAGCCTCTTTAAGATAGACCACAATTTCGAAGAGTTTTGTTAATATATGGGCCTCAGTGAAGCTTCGAAGGCGTTGCTCGTGTGATGGACGCTCCCTGCAACAAACTTTGGCATTTGGAGTGATGAATGTAACTTAGAAATGAGGCCGCGCAAGATTTATAAGTGGCCTTTGTACAACTCACCTACGATTCCTTTCAGTTTGGTAACCTATTTATATCTCGCCGCGCATGATATATTAATTGCCTTTGTATTAAGCTACGCCTTTTTTTCTTTCATAGTTCAGTATTTCGCCCGCCAGATGTTCCTCCGCTCAAGAGACCCGCTTGCATTTCTTATGACTTGTTTTCTTACGTTCATTTCACCTTTAATGTCAGTTTTATATTCTCGTCGTTTGGGGAGGTGGTGGCTGAGTGGGTAGCGTGCGGGTGCAGCGTCCAGGAGAGCGCAGGTTCGCCATCACCACCCAAGAGACCCGTAACAGAGGCAGCCCCTCCACAATGACAGTATATAATTATGTGTATGAATCAGTAAATATATTAAAAGAAAGTAACCATGCAGATATAGAACAGAGGAGAATGGAGGAATGAAGAAGTAGAGGAGAAGGATATAGGAGCATGGATAAAGGGGAAAAAAAGAGGAGAATGGAGGAGGAGGAAGAGGAATAGAGAAATAGAGAGGGAAAAGGAGGAGGAAAAGCATGGATATTGGGGAGTAGCGGAGAATGAGGAGCATGAATAAATAAATAAATAAAGAATGGAGGAGGAGAAAGAGGAATAAAGAAATAGAAGAGGAAGAGGAGGATGAAGAGCATGAATAAGGGGGAAAAAGAGGAGAATTGAGGAAGAGGAATAAATAAATAGAGAGGTAAGAGGAGAATGAAAAGCCTAGACAAGAGAAAATAACGAAAATAAACCAGAAAACCCCAAAAATGAGACCCGTTGCAAAGACAGAATCCCCGCAATGTCAGTCTTCAATGAGTCGGTGTGTCGAGACGTGTGTTTTTCGCGGGAAGGACATTTTTTTTGCCTGTCATTTCACGAGGCTTCCACGTACACCCAAGGACCGACTCTCTGCAGCTACATGAGGCGAGTGAGTACCAGTGAGGAGGATAAAGACGTTTCCACAACACTCATATATTGGTATTTGAGGTGTTATGTGTAAGGCATGGCAGGTTTGAGTAAGGAGTAGGAGAGGGAGGGACATGGTAATTTTGCTTCGTCACTTAGTTTGCCATTTCCACCTTCTTATCGTGGTCAGGGAACGAATATTCAAGCCTCTGAACTATTATGGAAATGTAGAAATGGATATGAACGTTTGGAAGTTGGTAAGGGCATGGTAATTCTGCTTGGTCACCTTATACTGCCATTTCCACCTTCGTATCGTGGTCAGGGAACGGATATTCAAGCCTCTGAACTATTATGGAAATGTAGAAATGGGTATGAACGTTTTAAAGCTATGAAACGAATATTGGGTTGGAAGTTGTATATTGCCATTTTCGTCTCCGTATCGTGTAGCTTATGGACATTCTGATGCTACATAGAAAGTTACTTGGGCATAATCTAAAATCAGTTCAGTATGGTGGGTATTAGTCTATAGGAGCGGATTCCTATGGTAGGGTATGTGCCCCCCCATAGCCATGCCACTGCCTTGGTTGGGTTTTGAATGTGTGGGTGTTTCCATGAACTCTCTAGGTTTTGAATCACTAAGTCTGCAAAGAAGAAAAAGTATCCATGTTTTTATAGTCCCTTAGAGAATGGTGTGTGTGGGTAGCCAACTTGTTAGCTTTCTTGCATATTTGCCTTTTTTTGTAGTAATAGAATAGGTTAAAGGCAACACTCAAAGCAAAAAAGCCCACTAATGCAGTTAATTGTTGGTCCATCCATTTTATTATTGAAGAACTTTTATATGCTTACTTAATCGACGTATGATGCGTTCTGACGTCATGTTGTAATCTATAAGGGTTATGAATCCCACTATGCAAGTCAATTTCTTATGAATAATTTATGATTGAAAAGAAATGTTGGGTGCGTATTATCATCAAATTGCTTGGTACTTATTTACACTAAGCTCATTGAGGCGGCCATTAAGATGATATATAGAGGCTCTTTTAATAAGCTTTTAAGAGTGTTTAGATACTGTTTTTGTTTGCTAGAAAAAATATTGGTTCAGTTATTTGTCTTATTTTCATTTATATAATTAGAATTGCAGCCTGGCAAGTATATTTTTGTATGCGAGAATTTTTTTTTTTCAATATTGGTACATTTTTTTGTCTACTTTTCACTTATATAATTAGAATTGCATCACATCATGGCAATTATGTTTTTGTATTCTAGAAAAAAATGTTGGTATATCACACACAGCTAGCTATAGTCTATGATCCCAACTTTACCTAATACATTTTGTTTTGTTGTTTTCTCATTACTTTATAATTAGAATTTCATCATGGTTGATATTATGATCTTTTACTCTCCCTACATTGTTAGTTTCTCGGTCTTTCTTTCTTTCTTTTTCTTTCTTCTTTTCTTCTCTAATTTTGTCACATCATGGTTAATTTTGTGGTCTCGCTTTATGATAAGTTTAATGATTTTTTTTTTCTGTTCTTTTCATCTATAATTCTATTTCATTGTAGTTAATATCGAGATGTTATTGTTATTTTCTTATTCTTCATAGTTAGTTTCCAGGTCTTTCTTTCCTTTTCTTTCTCCTTTTCATCTGTAAATTTGTGTTCATGGTTAATATTGTGGTTTTATTTTTGTCATCCACTTATTCTTTATTTTTCCATTTATTTTTTTTTTATTTATTTATTTTTATTTTTACGTGTACACCTATAGTGCTGGTAGGGTTTTCTTGAGGGGCCTACATGGTAGTCAGCCCCAGCCCATCATGGCACAGGCAGATGTTTATAGTGGCGCCATCTTCTCTTGTTGTTAGTGTCATGTTCTTTATTTTGTTCTTTCATCTATAATTCAATCTCTCTTCTGTTATTCTCTTGCTCTTCATGACAAATATCCTGGGTTTCTAAAATATCCATTGTCCTGCTAATATTTTTTGTAACTTTTAAATTTTGTCATAGTCAGTTTCCCTCAAGTTAATTTTCTACTGCTATTGTATTTCGAGGTAGTTTATTTTTCCAGGTCTCTTCTCTTTGTCGCATTCTGCAGCTCCAGTTATTACTTTATGGTCTTTTAAAATGCAACCTGCTATAAAGTTTGGCATTTGGTATGAGAAACGAGAAATGCGACTGTGAGAAATGAATGTTTGCATGACTTACGACTGGCCTTTGTACAAGCTTGCGATTCTTTTCAGAGTTTGATAACCTAATTCTGTCGTGGTTGCTGGTTGCTTTTTTGTCACGTTCTGCATCTCCATTTATGAGAAAACAAGGATAACAAATGGATAGGAGAAAACAGAGTAACAAATTTATAAAAGAAAACATGGATAACAAATGGATAAAATAAAACAAGGCTAACAAATGGATATGAGAAAACAGAGTAACAAATTTATAAAAGAAAACATGGATAACAAATGGATAAGATAAAACAAGGCTAACAAATGGATATGAGAAAACAGAGTAACAAATTTATAAAAGAAAACATGGATAACAAATGGATAAGATAAAGCAAGGATAACAAATGGATATGAGAAAACAGAGTAACAAATTTATAAAAGAAAACATGGATAACAAATGGATAAGAGAAAACAAGGATAACAAATGGATATGAGATAAAAGAGTAACAAATTTATAAAAGAAAACATGGATAACAAATGGATAGGAGAAACCAAGGATAACAAATGGATAGGAAAATAAAATAAGGCCATGCAGGGGTAAGGAATGGATAGGAGACACAAAAGGGTAGAATGGATAGAAGAAAACAAGGGCAAGAATTAGATTGGAGAAGAAAATAAGGGCATGCATGGGTAAGGAATGGACAGGGGAGGAAAATAAGAACTTCAAAGAGTAATTAAGAAAACTAGGGAAAAGGGTGATAGAAAAGAATCCTCAGTACACTGTAGCCACTCAGTTTATCAGTGGTTAGTCTCCAAGTCTTTCTCTCTCTCAGTATGTTTTACTATGATTAATTTTCTTCTTGTTTTTCTTTGATCCTCCACCTCACTCCATTGTTTCCACCTTCACAGTTCTCCATGATGGGTTAGACCAATACCAAAGACTTAAAAAAATTCCTTGTGGAGTATGGTATGGTAGCAGCGACGGGCCAAATTTGCGGCTTTACCGTGTACCAGCGACGGGCCAAATTTCTGCCATGATATAAACCTCCCAAAATAGATGATGCATAAGCTGATCACGCATGCGTTGATGTATATTATGAAATGGTTTGCGTGAGTGATGATTCTTTCTCATTATTTTACTTAGAGGGGCCTTTAACCTAACCTAACCTAACCTAAGTAACATGACCCCCGCAGCTACCGGGTTAAGTTGAGAAATTCGAGGAAGCTATACAGGAATTCTCATGTGTATATACTCTTGCATCGAAAACCTAACCATTATGGATTGTATGATATTGTATACGACTTTCACAGTTCGCCATGATGGGTTAGACCAATACCAAAGACTTCAAAAAATTCCTTGTGTAGTATTTTGTGTTCATGTTTAAGTTTAGAAATTCGAGGAAGCTATACAGGAATTCTGATGTGTATATACTCTTGCATCGAAAACCTAACCATTATTGGGTGTATGAGGTTGATTGGTTCGGGTTAGTTTGGTTCGGGCTAGTGCAAAGACGCTGTGTTGGACTATGGAATCGACTCTTCAGACACCATTCACCCAGCACCATTACGAGGGCGTGGAACTGATTTGAACTGGATCCCACAACACGAGCCAGCAATTTCAATAATGACGACGGTGTAAATACGAGTAACAGCCATCAATCATCTTTTGGTATACATCCAGACACCATTCACTTGGCAACGTTAGGTACGAGGGCTTGGAACTGATTTGAACTGGATCCCATAAAACGAACCAGCGATTTCAGTAATGACTTGAAGATGGTAGTAAATAACGCCAGACATCATTCATTCACTCGGCAACCTTACGAGCTAGGGCGTGGAACTGATTCGAGCCGCTTTTCACTTGAATTGACGATTTTATTAATAACTTGACAATGTTATGTATCAACCATCATTTTTTTTCACGTCTATGCCTATAGCGCCGGTAGGCTTGCTTGAGGGGCCTGGATGGTATTCGGCCCCAACCCGTCATGGCGCAGGCAAGTGTTTATAGTGGCGCCATCTTCTCTTGGCTCATGCTGCCCCCCGGAACTCCTGGATTCACTTGGACGGTTTCCTCTAGAGTCCGGATTGATGGGTGGTCTTCAGGACAGCATGTGGGTAGTTTTAACTGGTGCCCACACAACGAATTAACGATTTTATTAATAACTTGATAGTGGTAATAGTATGTAACAACCTTCCATGTTATTTTGGTTCATAATATAGACACACCATTCACTCGACACTGTTGCTAGGGCGTTGGACGGATTCGAACTGGTGCCCACAAGACGAACTAACGATTTTATTAATAACTTGATTGTGGTAATAGTATGTAACAACCTTCAGTGCTCTTTTAGTTCATAATATAAACACATCATTCACTCGACACTGTTACTAGGGCGTTGGACGGATCCGAACTGGTGCCCACAAGACGAACTAACGATTTTATTAATAATTTGACAGTGGTAATAAATAGCATGTAACAATCTTCAATACACTCTTTTACTTCATATAAACACACTTTCCACCAGACCAGCAGTGTTACGAGGGCGTTGGACTGCTTCGAACTGGTTTCCTACAAAGCGAACCACCGATTTCACCTTGTGCCAATGTTAGCCATGCTGAGGACGAACGAGTCTCTATGAATAGCCCTAGCCAGCATGAAAGGCTATATAAATTCCGCATCGCCAAGGCTGCATCACCAGGGCGGGATATTATAATTTATGTATGCCTTAGAATAGAATGGAAGCGTCGTTAAAGGAGAAAATTGGAACGCGAACCAGATTTGAACGGTAACTTATCCATCTTTATGTATGCATAAGATAGTAGAATGCAAGCAATGTTAAAGAAAGAAGAAAACTGGATCATGAAGTGGATTTTTACGGAGGACTCGTATATCTAGTACCAATCTGCCCACTTATATATCATGTGTGTAAGTTCTTATGTACGGTACACATCTATTATGTATCCGTTGGAATGAAAGCGATGTTAAAGGAAAGGAAAACTGGATCCCGTCCCAGGTTTGAAGGGGAGACTCATATATCTACCTATCTATCTATTTATCTATATGTATGTAAGTGTTTGTGGAAAAAATTGGGCGGCTTTTCCGATACCCTACGCCCCTGTCCACCCAGCAGTGATTGGGTACCAGGTATTAATCAGGGGTTGTGTCCCGTCTCCTGTGATCTGTTCCCTTCTTTATTTCCTTCCCCTTCTGTCTCTCCGGCATATGACCACAGATGTTGCGCCGACTAAACGAAACTTTTTATTTATCCATGTAAGTGTTTGTGTACGTTAGAGTGAATGCTGCGTTATGATAAGGAAAGGAAAACGGTATCATGCCCTAGATCTGAAAGGGGGACTCGTATATCTATTAACTCAGCTATCTTTAAGTATGCAAGTGTTCATGTAAATCTTTTTATTATGCATAAGCTGGAATGAAAGCGGCGTTATGATAAGGAAAGGAAAACGGTATCATGCCCTAGATCTGAAAGGGGGACTCGTATATCTATTTACCCACTCATATATCTTTAAGTATGTAAGTGTTTATGTAAATCTATTTATTATGCATACGCTAGAATGAAAGCGACGTTATTAAAGGAAAAGAAAACTGGAACATGCCCCAGTTTTGGAAGGGAGACTCATATATACCTATTAATCTACTTACCTGACTAGACTATTTTTTTTTATTATTGTTTCCTTTTTTGTGGCCTTGAGCTGTCTCCTTTGTTGTAAAAAAAAGAGTGTCTGTCGATCTATCTATCTATTAATCTATCTTTATTGCCTTAGAACCCCTTTTCTCGGTAGGATGGGTAATGTAGCATCTCAAACCACGAGTTGCTGTGCCCACATTGCCTAATAATTTGCCTGACTATTGCCAACTTTCCAACGATTTGTAAGTTTACCATTTATCGTTGTTTTGGTCTTTAATTTCTCGATGCTCATGTTATTACTGTTGTCATCGCAAAAGAATAAAAGTTACAAGTAGTAGTAGTAGTAGTAGTAGTAGTAGTGGTGGTGGTGGTGGTATAGCGAATCATTGCCGCCCTTCACCGCTGCCCTCTTCGCTTGCCTCATATACCCTGACCCTATTGACGAGGAATGCACCCCCCCTGCCCCCATCCCAACTCCTACCCCCTTGTAAGTGCCTGCCTGCCTGCCTGACTAGGGGAACGATCAGACAATCAAGCCATCAATAAACCAGTCAATTAGATCATCAGACCCTCTCTACCTGAACTCGTATATAGCTGGGTCTTGGGGGTCGAAGGGGGACGTAACGCATAGCAAATATCACTTTTATTCCTTTGCTTAGCGTGTTCGTTGGTATTGGTAAGGTAAGGACAGGCATTGTACTGATGTAACGTGAGTAAATGATGTGAGAACACGCAATGACGGATATTCGATGGAAAGAAAGGGTTTACGGAGAGTGGTGGACGAGTGGAACAAACAGGATTGGAACCTTTATTAAACGGAGACTATAGTTTTGGCGTAGGCTCCCGCTGGTCCATTTCTCCCCTCTGCTCTGCCACACAGTCCCAACACCTATTTTTTCCTCATATGTTACCTATATAGCTTACATATGAGAGGAAGATATAGGTGCTGGGACTGTGGCAGAGCAGAGGGGAGGAAAGGACCCGAGGGAACCTACGCCAGACCGGCCTCGATATATTTGGAAGATTATAGATGCATTTATTTTGGACGGGAAGGGAGTTTGGAGCTGCCTTGTGTACTCTCCTTATGTCCTGTGTAGCCTTGTGTTGTAGTGGTGGTGATGGTGGTCGTTGTATTTATTATTATTATTATTATTATTATTATTATTATTATTATTAGTAGTAGTAGTAGTAGTAGTAGTAGTAGTAGTTGTTGTTGTTGTTGTTGTAGACTGATACACACATACTGGGTTAAGCCTCCTCCTCCTCCTCCTCCTCCTCCTCCTCCTCCTTATTTCATCATCATCATCATCTTGGTATTCCTCGTTCGTCATTCGCTTCTTCTTCTTCCTCCTCCTCCTCCTCCTCAAGTTCTTCCTTATATAGAGCAATTCACTCCGAGGAATAATGATGATGATGATGATGATGATAACAAGTGTTAATGGAACAAAAACTGTGCTAGATTGGCGTCGCATGACCCTCCAACACCCCCCCAACAA
>NC_066553.1:2123493-2125993 GCF_024679095.1 Eriocheir sinensis
TTGTTTACATCAATATATTTTTTGCACGTAACACCCGTTCCCTGTATAGCTGCCTTCGACATTCAGGGTCTGAGTGTTCTGGAATTGGCCTTTTCATTTCTGCCTAAATCTTAAACCCAAATGAGATAATGACAGTTTTTTCCCCATTTCCTGTAAAGTAGAAAATATTGACCGGCGGTTTACTTACGAGGGTGACGAGTTTGTATTCTTTATCTATAAACTGTGGATGGTATAGGAGACAATAGGAGTGGGGGTAGGCTGTGGGGTGGGTGAGGGGTGGGAGTGATCGAGGGAGTGGACCGCTGTATGTCTTTTTATTTATTTTTATTTTTTACAACAAAGGAGACAGCTCAAGGGCACAAAAAAAGGAAACAATAATGCCCAAAAGCCCGCTACTCCCTGCTGTTCATGCATGGGTAACTCAACTGGGGGATTTTATTGAACTTTTCCTATTTTCATCTCTCGACCCTCCCTTGTTGCATGAAACCCTTACGCCTTCTGCAGCCTCCTGTCCCCATCCTTCTCCCACGCCGTCATCACCTCCAATCATCACACTCACACACTCTCGCGTCTTCTGCAGCCTCCCGTCCCCTTCCTTCTCCCACGCCGTCATCACCTCCAATCATCACACTCACACACTCTCGCGTCTTCTGCAGCCTCCCGTCCCCTTCCTTCTCCCACGCCGTCATCACACTCACACACACTCTCGCGTCTTCTGCAGCCTCCCGTCCCCTTCCTTCTCCCACGCCGTCATCACCTCCAATCATCACACTCACACACTCTCACGTCTCCTGCCTTCTAATCTTCTTCCTCATCCCTTCTCCCATCCCCCCATCCACCCCCATCACCTCCATCACCCCCATTCCCTTCATCGCTTGACCTTTACTACGAGTACGACTTTTGCATAACTCTCCCCCCCCTTTCCCCCCTCCCCCCCCTTACACACACTCACAGTTAGTTTATTGACCACTTGTAGAAAATATACGCTTCACACACACACACACACACACACACACACACACACACACACACACACACACTGCGAAATGAGAAAGATGATCCCTCCCTTGCGTAATCTAAGTTCTCCTCTGCTCGACTCGTAAGGTTATTGAGGCTGGCCCACTACCCTCTCTCTCTCTCTCTCTCTCTCTCTCTCTCTCTCTCTCTGATTGTGTTGCCCTTGGAAAACCGATGATACGATGATGGTGATGAAAAAATGAGAAGTTATCGGGCCCGCAGATGATGATGCCGATGATGTGTTGATGTTTACAGTTCCTTAAACATCTTTCCAAGGGTTAGAGAGATTACTTTCTATTACGATAAGGGAAGCATCTCAAGGGTAATAAACAAACAAACAAACAAACAATCCCGTCAATCACTGCTCCTGTAAAAGCAAACAGAAGGATTGGCCAGAAGAAGGGAGCTCGAGAATTGGAGCTTCCCTCTTAAGCCAACACCTGACTGTCGTTAAACCTGATATCTGGTTGATCTGGCTTCGCGTGGGGCCAAATGGTCGGATTTTTAAACACTTCCTCGCCCAAGCATACATATTTGACAAGGCTTTCATAGGAGTTGTGGGCCTTTCCATGGGTAGTTTAATAACCCTGGTGGTAGTGTGACCCTTCTGCTGTACCATGAACCTTCAAAAACACTCATTAGAACCCGACTGATCTCCGTTTTGGCCTTTGGAAATAGTTGATGTGAGAAGCGATGGTGTCTTAAAATGCGGCCCTAACGGCAGGATTCTCAGACACTTCCTTCCCTCACATCAACTCTTTCCAATGCCCTAAAAGGATATCAATCGCGTTCCAGTGGTTGCTTTATTAGGTTCATGGGACAGAAGAAGGGTCAGGCTACCAGCAGGGTCATAAAACTGCACCTGGAAATAACTTAAACTCCCACGAAAGCCTTGTCAAATAATTGTGCTTGGGCGTGAAATGTTTAAGAATATGGTACAAAATTTAATGAGCGTCGAGGTGGGAAGTTGTGTTTCATCCAACCGATCGGCTCCCGTAGCTATGGCTGAGTGGGCGGGGCTTCTTGGTCACTATAATGTACCGTGATGTTGAGACAGACTGTTGGGTAGATATAACAACGCTGTGCTAATGTGTCCTCTTCGGTGGTGTCACAAGCAAGATGTGTTTCATCCAACCAATCGGCGATGTTGAGACAGACTGTTGGGTAGATAAAACAACGCTGTGCTAATGTGTCCTCTTCGGTGGTGTCACAAACAAGGGCGTGGAGTCGTCGTCCGCCTGTGGCCGCGCTGTGTCACGCGATGCACTCCGCCTGGCCTCCGGTTTTGTTTTCTTGCTTCCCGTGTCTCTTCCGTGACCATCAGAAGGCCGGCCCCGTGGCGTAGTCCAGGGGCGGTATTCTCAGACGCTTCCACCTCGTACATCAACTATTTTCAAAGGTCAAAATGGAAATTACTCGGGCTTTCATGAGTTATTTTTCACATTCATGGTACAGAAGAAGAGTTAAACAACCACCAGAGCCA
>NC_066553.1:2133493-2143493 GCF_024679095.1 Eriocheir sinensis
TGTGATGATAAAGAAAAATGAAAAAAAGAAAGAAAGTAGAGAAAGAAAAACAAACAAGAACAAGATGATGAAAAATGTTAAAAAAAAAAGAGGAAGGGCAAGAAAATTAAGATGAAGAACTAGAGAAAGAAGAGGAGGAGGAGGAGGAGGAGGAGGAGGAGGAGGAGGAGGGGTGGGGAAGGTCAGGGTGGTTATGCCTCAAACATTTCGACCTCCTCTTCCTTTCCTCTGACCCTCCTCTTCCTTTCCTCTGACCCTCCTCCTCCTCTGCCTCTTCCTCCTCCTCCTCTGCCTCTTCCTCCTCATCGTCCTTCTTTTCCTCCCTGTGTCTTCCCTTCTTAGAGAGAGAGAGAGAGAGAGAGAGAGAGAGAGAGAGAGAGAGAGAGAGAGGAATGCATGTGGCACCTTGTTAACCACTCCTCCTCCTCCTCCTCCTCCTCCTTCTTCGTCTTCTTCTTCTTCTTCTTCTTCTTCTTCTTCTTCTTCTTCTTCTTCTCCATCATTGCCACGCCTATTACGATTCAATTTCAATTTCTTCTTCTTTCTCCTCCTCCTCCTCCAGTTTTCAAAAGTCCTCCATAACTCCTCTCAAAAATAAAAGTTAGCGGGCTTTTTTTTCTTTTATATCTTCTTTTTGTTGCCTTTGAGCTGCTTTGTGCTGTAAAAAAAAAAATAAGAGAGAGAGAGAGAGAGAGAGAGAGAGAGAGAGAGAGAGAGAGAGAGAGAGAGAGAGAGAGAGAGAGAGAGATTAAGGAAAGGTTTATGAGATACGTGATAATACGAGTCTGAAAAAAAATATATATACGTAAAAATAAAATAAAAAGAAGTAAAAAATAAAAATGAAATAATAAAGTCAAATAGAAAATTGAAATAAAAAATAAATAAAAAAATCACGCTCCTTCAAATCAGGTAAAGGATTCGACAGGACCAAACGAGCAGGTGATAGACAGGAGTACACATTAACACCTGTATGGGCGCTGATTAGCCACTCACCTGTAATAAAGTATAGCATCTCTCTCTCTCTCTCTCTCTCTCTCTCTTATTAATATCCGCCCCATACCTGATTAATTCCTTTTTTTGTTTGTTTTTTGCTTTTTACCTGAGCCGTGACCTCCCCCCCCCCCCCCACCTTCCCCTCCCCCCTTGAAACACCTGCTCATTATAATTATCCCACCAGGTGTTTAAAGATACGCCTTCCCTATACACGTGGCACCCCCCCTACCCCCCTCTCTCTCTTCCTTTCCCTTCGTTCCCTTTCTCCCTCTCCCCTTCTCCTTCTCTTCCCTCTCCCTCCTCTCCCCTCTCCCAGCCTTTATGTCAAGTCCGTTAGAGTTTGAGGGTTGGATTCCGTTTTGGTCTACTACTACTACTGATAATAATAATAATAATAATAATAATAATAATAATAATAATAATAATAATAATAATAATGATAATAATGATAATAATAGTAATATGAATAAAAATAAAAGTTCTTTCTTCCTTCTTCCTCTGTTTTCTTCTTCTTCTTCTTCTTCTTCTTCTTCTTCTTCTTCTTCTTCTTTATCTTGTTGTTGTTGTTGTTGTTGTGGTTGTTTTTCTTCTCCTTTTTCTTCTTCTTCTTTTCCTTCTTCTTCTTCATCTTGTTCCTCTTTTTCTTTTTCTTCTTCTTTTTCTTTTTCTTTATCTTGTTGTTGTTGTTGTTGTGGTTGTTGTTTTTCTTCTTCTTCTTCTTCTTCTTCTTCTTCATCTTCTTGTTATCGCTGCTGTTGTTGTTGTTGTTGTTACTATTGCTGTTTTTTTGTGTTGTTATCGTCGTTGTTATTGTTGTTGTTGTTGTCGTAGTAATGATCAATGGCAAATGTAAAATCGTGTTGTTGCCAATAATATAAAAAATAAAAAATAAATAAAAATAAAAAAACATATTAGCGGGCTCCAGCAAACAGCGATATTGCCCCGAGCAGCAGGCGGCGGCGGCGGTGCAGGTAGAAATGGTAAGTAAATAAATAAATAAATCACGCCCACCCAATAAAGGTAACCGCCCAAACAGGTAAAAAAAATGTATACGAAAAAGGAGAAATAGGAACCCGAGGAATATTGGTATGCGAATTTTTTTTAAACGGTTAGATGATGATGATGAAGAAGATGAAGAAGAAGAAGAAGAAGAAGAAGAAGAAGAAGAAGAAGAGGAAGAAGAAACTAACGAGAAAAAGAAGAAGAAGAAGAAGACGTAGAAGAAGAAATAGAAGAAGACGTAGAAGAAGAAGAAGAAGAAACTAAGGAGAAGAAGAAGAAGAAGAAGGAGGAGAAGAAAAAGAAGCAGAAGTAGAAAGTAAAAGAGGAAGAAGAAAGAAAAGAAGATAAAGAAGGGAAAGAGGAACAACAACAACAATAAGAAAAGGAAGAAGAAAAAGAAAGAAAACAACAACAACAACGACAACAACAGGAACAACAACGTCAACAACAACAACACGGTTAGTGAAAATATTTAAGTTTGTTGTTACGAGTTTATCCTTGAAAGTATTGGTAAAAAAAAAAAGATGTGATGTGCTTTAATGAAATTTCTGGTCTGTTAAATATTTGATTTTTTATGAGTTTATCCTTGAAATCTTTGCTAAAAATATGACGTAGGTTAAAGTAATTCCTAACGTGGTTCGTGTGTAGAGGTTGTTATGACACTTATTCTTCTTCTTCCGCAGCATTAATATCGCGCTTCTATACTGGGTCGCTGTTATGAGTCTCCTCCATCTAACCCTGTCCTCCGCCACTTCAAGGTTCAAGTTCTTCTCCCTGCCGTCCGCCACAATACAGTCCTTCCATCTCGTCCTGGGTCGTCCTCTCTTCCTTCTGCTATGACACTTATTAAAAACATGTTATAGTCCCCTGCATGATTATAAAAAAATATTGCTGTGTATTTATAAACTTGTCCTAGAATAATTTTAGATATAAATTTGCTGTGATGCTTATTAAAACAGTTTATAGACCCGTGCATAATAGGAATATATTGCTACATATTTATAAACTTGTCCTAGAATAATTTTAGATATGATTTGCTGTGATGCTTATTAAAACAGTTTATAGACCCGTGCATGATAGGAATATATTGCTACATATTTATAAACTTGTCCTAGAATAATTTTTGATATGATTTGCTGTGATGCTTATTAAAACAGTTTATAGACCCGTGCATGATAGGAATATATTGCTACATATTTATAAACTTGTCCTAGAATAATTTTTGATATGATTTGCTGTGATACTTATTAAAACAGTTTATTAAAACAGTTTATAGACCCGTGCTTGATAAGAATATATTTGCTATGTATTTACAAACTTGCCCCCCAAATCATATGTAATGTGTTTTGTAATGATGTAGTAAAAACAGCTTATGACCCAGGATTGTTAAATTGAAGAAGTGTGGCTTAGGGACTATGAAAGAAATATATACAAATAAATCATTAAAAATAAATAAATAAATATACAAATATATCAATAAGAATATCACCCATCTCCTAATCCTTGCCCTTCTCGTCATCACCATCATCATTATCGTTAGTAATCATCATCATCATCATCATCATTAGTAGTATCAGTAGTAGTAATAGTAATAGTAGTGGTAGTAGTGTTGTTATTGTTGTTGGTAGTAGTAGTAGTAGTAGTAGTAGTAGTAGTAGTAGTAGTAGTAGTAGTAGTAGTGGTAGTGGTGGTGGTTGTAGTCCTAGTAGTAGTAGTAGCAGCGTCATGCAGGCAGGTAAGACGAGACAGGTAAACTAAGGTAATAACTGCAAGCTTTATGACATCACGCGTTTTATTTGGTGAGGGAGATAAAAAGCGTAGGTATTAACACTGTGCTCTTTATCCCGTGTGTGTCTGTGTGTGTGTGTGTGTGTGTGTGTGTGTGTGTGTACGTGACTAGCCAACACGTCTGGAGGTTACACGGCAAGATTACAACTAACACCTGGATTACGAGGGACAGACGGTATATTGTGTGTGTGTGTGTGTGTGTGTGTGTGTGTGTGTGTGTGTGTGTGCGCTTCCTCAATGCTTGCCGTTTGCCTGCGCGCACACACGTCCCCTAAGGAAGTTGGGTACAATTTGGCACACACACACACACACACGCCGACAAAGTGTGTATGTGTGTGCATGAGGGGGGCAATTGCGCATATGTGTGTGTGTGTGTGTGTGTGTGTGTGTGTGTGTGTGTGTGTGTGTGTGTGTGTGTGTGTTTTGGATGATTGACTGGCCTCATTTGGAGCAATTAAGACTTGTTGACAGGGCATACAGTCCAGGTAGGGGGGAGGAGGAGGAGGAGGAGGAGGAGGAGGAGGAGGAGAAGGAAGAAGAGGAAGAGGAGGAGGAGCTTTAATAGAGGGACGTGTGAAGGTGTTTGCTACGTTTAATTGAAGCTCTGATTTGTCCTGTGCCAGAGAGAGAGAGAGAGAGAGAGAGAGAGAGAGAGAGAGAGAGAGAGAGCTAGAGAGAGAGAGAGAGAGAGAGAGAGAGAGAGAGAGAGAGAGAGAGAGAGAGAGAGAGAGAGAGAGAGATTATTATTATTATCATCATCATCATCATCACTACTGTAAACACACAAATGCAACCGTCTTAAAATTAATACGTACCCTTTTTGATTAACACTTATCATTATTCAAAATCTCCTTTGCTTGACATTATGGATTACGTGGCTTGACATTTTGGTGGATATCCGGCAGCGGCGTGACGTGAGTTAGGGGGGAGGGGGGGGGAAGTGGGGGGGGGAGGGGGGGGGGGTGATGTGACATTTAGTGGCACTCGCTGGATACGTAATGCCTGTGTGTGTGTGTGTGTGTGTGTGTGTGTGTTTAGCGGCCATGAGAAGTAGTATGATTCCCGGTTAACATCTAGAAACATATCGGATTTGTTAGTGAAATAATTCAACACAACGATTCTCTAGCCTTACGACACCCAGGTCCTGTAAAACTATCCTGGGAGTCGTTGTAAAGAGTTAGGAGCAAGCTTATGAGTGATCTATTTGTGGATTGACAGACATTCCCGGTTAACATCCAGAAACATATTGGATTTGTTAGTGAAATAATTCAACACAATGGTACTCTAACTTTACGGCACCCAGGTCATGTAACATTATCCTGGGAGGCATTGTAAAGAGTTAGGAGCAAGCTTATGAGTGATCTCTTTGTGGTTAGAGTCAAATGCGTCTGGGAACTTGGGTTGGTATGCTCAGACATCTCCTCCTCTTACATCAACTATTTCCAAAGGCCAAAAAGTAGACTAATCGGATTCTAATGTGTGTTTCTTTAGGTTCGTGGTACAGAAGAAGTGTCATAGAACTACCCCTGAAAATGCCCTAAACTCCTACGAAAGCCTAGTCAAATATGTGAGCTTGGACGCCGAAATGTTCAGGAAGAGTGGAAGACGATCGACTGTCCTCTGTTATTTACGTGTGGGCGGACGGGCGAGCGGTCAGTCTCTTCGTATGTGCTAGCTCATTCTCTATTCCATCGATTTCACGGGTGTACGAGATTCCCACAACAGACAGACACCTGACGTAACAAGCCCTTGACGTATGCTTTCTCCTGGCGCCTTCTCGGTGTGTGGGATAATTTGCCTGATGTAATACCTTGAAAAATGGTACTCTTGCCTAACTTTGGGCGTCCGTAATTTTAGAAGTAGTGAGTTTAAATACCTGCCCGATACCTGTGGAGTAATTTACCTGAGCAGTCATTTCTGTACACCTCTAATTTGCCTGACATAATATCATGATAAATGTCCCTCTGTCTAAATTTTTGGGTCTCTGATTTTAGAAGTAATGAGTTTATTGACCAAGCAGATACCTGTGGAGTGATTTACCTGAGCAGTTATTTCTATACTCCTCTAATTTGCCTGACATAATACCATGATAAACGTTCCTCTGTCTAAATTTGGGCGTCTGTGATTTTAGAAGTAGTGAGTTTATTGACCATCCAGATACCTGTGGAGTGATTTACCTGAGCAGTCATTTCTGTACTCCTCTAATTTGCCTGACATAATGCCATGATAAACGTCCCTCTGTCTAAATTTGGGCGTCTGTGATTTTAGAAGTAGTGAGTTTATTGACCATCCAGATACCTGTGGAGTAATTTACCTGAGCAGTCATTTCTGTACACCTCTAATTTGCCTGACATAATACCATGATAAACGTTCCTCTGTCTAAATTTGGGCGTCTGTGATTTTAGATGTAATGAGTTTATTGACCATCCAGATACCTGTGGAGTGATTTACCTGAGCAGTCATTTCTATACACCTCTAATTTGCCTGACATAATACCATGATAAACGTTCCTCTGTCTAAATTTGGGCGTCTGTGATTTTAGATGTAATGAGTTTATTGACCATCCAGATACCTGTGGAGTGATTTACCTGAGCAGTCATTTCTGTACTCCTCTAATTTGCCTGACATAATACCATGATAAACGTTCCTCTGTCTAAATTTGGGCGTCTGTGATTTTAGAAGTAGTGAGTTTATTTACCTGCCCGATACCTGTGTTGTAATTTACCTGAGGAATTATCACTCTACTTTTATAATTTGGCTGACATAATTCCTCGGTGTATGTTCCTCTGTCTCAGTATATATTTCTACCTGTGGAAGTTAAGAAGCATCGAGTATTTACCTGCCGGATACCTGTGTTGTAATTAACCTGAGCAGAAAGGCAAACAATCAGACAGGCCGGCAGACAGACACAGATAGACAGTTTTTTTTTTCCTTCTTTCCGGGCTTTTTTCATTATTGTTTTTCTTTTTATTTTTTGAGCTGTTTCCTTTACTAAAAACAAACACGGAGAGAGACATCGCACAGACAAATTAAATCATCAATTCCGACTGGCAGAAAACAAACAAACAGCGGCATAAAACCAAACCTAGAGAAGATGGCGCCACTAAAAAAAAAAAAAATAATAATAATAAATAAATAAATAAATACATAGACAAACAGGGACATTAGGCAGACAATTTAAACCACCTGTCTGCGTCCAATTAGCGCTTACTCACCTCGCCTCTCACCTCAGCCATCAAAGCTTCATCATCTCACCTGACACCTACATAATTAGCGTACTTACCTGCCTATCGATTTACCTGCCACACACATGAGCAACCACCGGACCGTCCTTCTCACCTGATGCCCTTCCCCGCCAGGTGCTCGTGTGGTTGAAGAAGGGACTTAATGCCTTCTTTGGGGGATCGAAAGGGTTTACTGTAGGATCAGAATGCATCTATAACGAAGAAAGAGAAAAAGAAAAAGAAAAAGATGTAGAGGAAGAAGAAAAGAAGGAGAAGAAGAAAGAAGACGAAGAAAAAGGAAAAGGAAAAGAAGAAGATGAAGAAGAATAAGAAGAAAGGAGACAAAGAAGAAAAAGAAGAAGAAGTAGAAGAAGAAGAGGAAGAAAGACGAAGAAAAAGAAAAAGGAAAAGGAAAATAATAATAATAAGAAAAAGAAGGAGAAGAAAGAAAACGAAGAAGAAAAAAAAGAAAAGGAAGAAGAAAATGAAAATGTAGAAGAAAAAAAAAAGAAAAAAAGAAGAAAAAAGGAAGGAAAAGAAGTGTAAGAGGAATAAAGAGGAACAATAACAAGAACAAAAATAAACACACACACACACACACACACACACACACACACACACACACACACACACACACACACACACACACACACACACACACCAGTCTTCCTTTATATACTTGTTATAATACTCTTTGTGATGTATTTTTGATGAGTTGTATTGTTGGTCATTGTTGTTATTTTTTTGCTTGTTTGTTTACTTCAAACGCTCAGGCTTTCGCTTTTATGTTTTGTTTTTTTCAGTTATTGGTGTCATTTGTGTTATTCCTGGTTGGTGTGTGTGTGTGTGAGAGAGAGAGAGAGAGAGAGAGAGAGAGAGAGAGAGAGAGAGAGAGAGAGAGAGAGAGAGAGAGAGAGAGAGAGAGAGAGAGAGAGAGAGAGAGAGAGAGAGACAGACAGACAGACAGACAGACAGACAGACAGACAGACAGACAGACAGACAGACAGACAGACAGACAGACAGACAGACAGACAGACAGATAGATAGATAGATAGATAGACAGAAAGATAGACAGATTCACAGAAATACTAACAGACGGATTCAGACAGACTATCAAACAGAAAGGAAAACACACACACACACACACACACACACACACACACACACACACACACACACACACACACACACACACACACACACAGACATCAACAGACCCACAGATACAGGTTAACATACTGATAGGCAGATTCACAGACACCAACAGACAGGCGGACACATATACTCACAGACACAGGCAGAGACATAGGCACAGACAGACAGTAATGCAGAGACAGGTAATGACAGGTTAATAGTTACCTTTCACCTGGGCAATTAGTGGTCCTCTCACCTGGGTAATTAGTGTACTGTTTAATTTTCTCATTTCCCTAATGTCTCCTTTTTCTACTTCGTCTTCTTTCTTCTCCTTTTTCTTCTTCTCCTTCTTTTTCTTCTTCTACATCTTCTTCTTTTCCTTTTTCATCGTCTTCTTTCTTCTTTTTCTTTTTCTACTTCTTCTTTTTTTCTTCTTCTCCTTCTTTTTCTTCTTCTACATCTTCTTTTCCTTTTCCTTTTTCTTCGTCTTCTTTCTTTTTCTTTTTCTACTTCTTCTTTTCTTCTTCTTCTTCTTCTTCTTCTTCTTCTTCTTCTTCTTCTTCTTCTTCTTCTTCTCACAATTAAAGAAAAAAAAGCTCTTCCTTTAAACATTTCTTACAATACACTTTTTATATATATTTTGCCTACTCGTTTTTCTTTACTGTTGTTGTTGTTTTTATTTACTTTCCATATACTCAACTTATGGATCTTTCGTAACAGCTCGATATTGGTAAGGAAATAAACTATCTGCTAAAGAATAAGAAAAATAGATAAGACAAAGATACGAAGATTTAAACTATTTGAAAACAAGATATTACACAAGCAACGCACGGAACGCTGTAGGCTTTATCAGGCTTATGAAAACGGATTATCGGGTAAAGAAAAACAAAAAATATCGGATAAAACAAAGATAAAAACATAGAACGCTCTGAACGATGTAGGTTTTATCAGGCTTAAGAAGACGGATTATCGGCCAAAGAAAAAAAATAACATAAAACAAAAATAAAAATAAAAGATACAACGCACTGAACGATATAGGTTTTATCTGACATATTAAGACAGACTTAACACTTTTTTTTTTTTTTTTTTTTTTTTTACAGCAGAGGGACAGTGCAAGGGCGTAAAAAAAAAACAAGAAAACAATAATGAAAACAAAAAGCCCGCTACTTACTGCTCCTAAACAGAGTAAACAACAATAAAAGATAGCAATATTAGTCATAGTAAAAAGACTGCTTGAGATTAACAAAATAAATCTATGCATAACACAGATAGGGAGAATTAACAATATACAAAAACAAAATATTCAACAACCAACAAAATCTTACCTAAAACATCCTCAAGGGCCAATGTTACGGAGATTAGCACGGAGGCCACGCGTAGCTATAGCCTGTTCTCCCAGCTTACAAATAAATCACTATCTATAAGTTAAGGAAACAGTTTCTCCTTCTAAGATAAAAAAAAATGCAAGGGAGAAAGTATATCGACATCTCTCACCTTGTAACTTGTGAGGTATGGCTGTGTTTACCTTGCATTCCTGAGTAGTGATTGACCTGTTATATATAGACCTGAGAATGTGTCCATATCCCGTCCGGTGCGATTGGTACGGATTTAGCTTTCACTGGTAGCCTGGTAACATGTATTCCCAGGTCTTTCTCTGCCTCTGTGGTGGATAGTGGAGAGTTTCCCATGCGGTATTGGTGTGCTGGATATCCCTTCACTGGTAGCCTGGTAACATGTATTCCCAGGTCTTTCTCTGCCTCTGTGGTGGATAGTAGAGTGTTTCCCATGTGGTATTGGTGTGCTGGATATCCCTTCACTGGTAGCCTGGTAACATGCATTCCCAGGTCTTTCTCTGCCTC
>NC_066553.1:2150993-2158493 GCF_024679095.1 Eriocheir sinensis
CTCCTCCTCCTCATTCCATAATCATTACCTCTTAGTGTTTTACTGGTTATCTATATTTCCTGTTTATTTGACTTCCTGCTCCTCCTCCTCCTCCTCTTCCTCCTCCTCCTCCTCCTCCTCCTCCTCCTCCTCCTCCTTCTCACACTTATTTCCCTCTTTTCCTATCCCTTTCCCCTTTTTCCCCTCCCTTTCCTTTCCCTTTCCTCTCTCTCTTCTGGATTTTCTATCACTTCCCTTTCTCTTTCCTTTCCCTTCCTCTACTCTCTTTCCCTTCCTGTCCCTTTCCTTTCCCTTCCTCTACTCTTTTCCCATCCTTTCCTTCCTCTCTCCTTCCCTTCCTTTCCTTTCCTTTCCTTCCTTCCCTTCCTTTCCCTTTCCTTTCCCTTCCTTCCCATTCTTTCCCTTTCCTTTCCCTTCCTCTACTCTTTCCCTTCCCGTCCCTTTCCTTTCCCTTCCTCTACACTCCTTCCTATCCTTTCCCTTTCCTTTCCCTTCCTTCCCATCCTTTCCCTTTCCTTTCCCTTCCTTCCCTTCCTCTCCCTTTCCTTTCCCTTCCTCTACACTCCTTCCCATCCTTTCCCTTTCCTTTCCCTTCCTTCCCATCCTTTCCCTTTCCTTTCCCTTCCTTCCCTTCCTCTCCCTTTCCTTTCCCTTCCTCTACACTCCTTCCCATCCTTTCCCTTTCCTTTCCCTTCCTTCCCATTCTTTACCTTTCCTTTCCCTTCCTCCTTCTTCCCTTCCTTTCCCTTTCCTTCATCCACCTTTTCAGCACTTTCCCTTCCTTCACCTCCTCTCCCCACCTCACCTCACCTGTCCACCCGCCCTTACCTTCCTCCTCCACCTCCTTCCACCCACCCTTCTGTTCTAATCACTGCTCCACCCTTTGTATTCCACCCCCTCCACCCCTGCAGCATATATCCTTATACCAGGGCAGGCGTATTGTTGGGTTATTGAACTGTGTGTGTGTGTGTGTGTGTGTGTGTGTGTGTGTGTGTGTGTGTGTGTGTGTGTGTGTGTGTGTGTGTGTGTGTGAAAAGCCACCTGTGCAACTCTTTACATACACTTCATCCTCTCAAAAAAAACATGCATACATACAAACAAACAAACAAACATACATAGAGAACAAAGCCTTTAATGAAAAAGAACATACAAAGAAAACGAGAGACGGAAAAGAACACGAAAGAAAAAGAAAAAAAAACTACATTGCTCCAGAAATTAATACATATCACGGTTATTGGATACATATCATGGTTATTGATAGTCGAAGTAGTAGTAGTAGTAGTAGTAGTAGTAGTAGTAGTAGTAGTTTCCGGTACAAATAGGCGTGTTATCAGTGAAGGACATCCGGCTAAGAGAGAGAGAGAGAGAGAGAGAGAGAGAGAGAGAGAGAATGCAGGGGCGTACTATCATCTTGCCTATAATTTCTCACTCAAATGACCTAAAACACCATCACCACCACCACCACCACCATCATCACCACCACCACCACCACCATATCCAGAAGGTCGCTAAAAAGGAGGAGGAAAAGGAGGAGAAAAGTAAGAGTGGATATAAAGATCGCAGGGTTGGAAAAAAATTCAATACGAATACTTTCAAATTCAACCAAGAAATGCAAACGTGTGACCGGTGTGGTGTTTGATGGCTGCCTGGGTGGAGGTGAGGCCAGGGGGGGGGATTAACCCGGTAGCTGCGGGGATCATGTATTTTAAAGGCCCCTCGTAGCGAATTAATGAGAAAAAATCATCACTCTCGCAAACCATTTCATAATATATAGTATCAACGCATTTGTGATCAGTTTACGCATCCTCTGTTTGCGGGGTTTATATCATGGTAAAAATCTGGCCCATCGCTGCCACACGGTAAAGCCGCAAATTTGGCCCGTCCCTGCTACACGGTAAAGCCACAAATTTGGCCCATCGCTGCTACACGGTAAAGCCACAAATTTGGCCCATCGCTGCTACACGGTAAAGTCGCAAATTTGGCCCGTCGCTGCTACACGGTAAAGCCACAAATTTGGCCCGTCGCTGCTACACGGTAAAGCCACAAATTTGGCCCATCGCTGCTACACGGTAAAGCCGCAAATTTGGCCCGTCGCTGCTACCGGGTTAACAGAGGTGTGTGTCTTAAGCTTGGGCCTTGGGGGACTGGGGTGAGGCGACACTGAGCACATGTGAGGTGACATAACCCTCTTAGGTATGCAGAAAATAATCGTAAGGTTAAATTAGTAAAAGGAACTTGTACTTGATATGCAGAAAATAATCATAAAGTTAAATTAGTAAAGAGAACTTGTACTTGGATATGCAGAAAATAATCGTAAGGTTAAATTTGTAAAAAGAACTTGTACTTGATATGCAGAAAATAATCATAAGGTTATATTAGTAGGGTAGGCGGTGGCCGAAGTGATAGCGTACTGGACCCACATTCGCCGCGTGATGGACGACGCGGGTTCGAATCCTCACGCTACCACTCGGATTTTTCGGTCACCGCCGAGTGGCTTAAAACTACCCACATGCTGTCCTGAAGACCACCCATCAACCCGGACTCTAGAGGAAGCCGTCCAAGCTAATCAAGTACGAGTTGGGGCAGCGCCAATGCAAGATGGCGCCACTATAAACACTCGCCTGCCAGAACGGCTGGGCCGACCATCAGGCCCCACCTGGAAGAAGCCTTGGGCCGACCATCAGGCCCCACCGGGAAGATGCCTACCGGCGCAATAGGCAACAACGTAAAAAAAAAAAAAAAAAAAAAAAAAAAAACTTGTACTTGGATATGCAGAAAATAATCATAAGGTTAAATCGCTAAATCAGCTTCCTCGAGGTTGGGCGTTCTGTATCGTCTCCGCCAGTTCTTCTCCCCCGCGCAGTTGCTGTCCATATACAGGGGCCTTGTCCGCCCTCGTATGGAGTATGCATCTCACGCATCACACAGCTCTTCTGGACAGAGTGGAGTCTAAGGCTCTTCGTGTCTCATCAGCTCTCCTCCTCCTATTGATAGCCATATTTGAATAAACCATATATTATTATTATTATTACACACACACACACACACACACACACACACACACACACACACACACACACACACACACACACACACACACACACACACACACACACACACGAAATTGACTGCTCTTTTCGGCCACCTCTCCGGATTCTTTACAGGAGCAGCGAGTAGCGGGCTTTTTTTTTTATTGTTTACTTTTTTGTGTGTGCCCTTGTGCTGTCTCCTTTGCTGTAAAAAAAAAAAAATATGTGCTTGTAGTATCGCAATATAATCTTACCTGGACTCGAGTAAAAAAAATGTCCTTGAATAGTAATAGCAGAAGCAGTTCAATTTTTATGCTTCCTCGCTATTTTTACGAGGTCCAGTTATCGCTGGTTCAAGGGGGAGGGAGCCCCGGGGAGGCTTCGCATTAATTGGTGGCCTGGCGCACCGCTGACAGGCTCACTCAAATAGAAGGCGATGTAGCGAGCGGGCCAAGAATAGCTCCGGGACGCCGACGAGAAAGGATCGGGATGAATTACTTATGCGGCGGTATCGATCACGGAGGGGGGTGGGGGGTGGGGTGGGTGGGTGGGGGAAGGCTGGTGTTCACGCCCCTGTTCTCTTTTCTTTTTTGTCTGTTCTCGCTTTGTTCTCTCTTTTCTTTTTTTTTTCTTTTCTTTTTCTATATTCGTTTTATTTGTGGTGGTTGATATTTTTTTGTTGTAGTTTCATTGTTTTGTATCTTTTCTTTTTTTTCTTCTTTTTGTTCTTCTTCCTCCTCTTCCTCTTCTCCTCCTCTTTTTTTTCTCTTTTTGCTTTGTTCTCTCTTTTCTTTTTTTCTTGTCTTTGTTGATATTTTTTTCTGTAGTTTCATGGTTTTGTATCTTTTCTTTTTCTTCTTCTTTTTTGTTCTTCTTCCTCTTCCTCTTCCTCTTCCTCCTCCTCTTTTTTTTGTTCTTGTCTTCTCCGTTTTTTCATTTTCATCTTTTTTTCCAATTCTTTCTTCCTCAGTTCTTCCTTTCTTCTGTTACATCATTTTTTTTCATTATCATCATCATCATCTTCTTCTCCTTCATCTTTTTCTTCTTATCTTTTGTCTTCATCATCATCATCATCTTCATCATCTTTTCTTCATCTTTTCATCTTTTTCTTCTTATCTTTGGTCTTCATCATCATCATCATCTTTTCTTCATCTTTTTCATCTTTTTCTTATCTTTTGTCTTTATCATCATCATCATCATCTTCCTCTTTTTCTTCATCTTTTTCTTCTTATCTTTTGTCTTCATCATCATCATCATCTTCTTCATCTTCCTCTTTTTCTTCATCTTTTTTATCTTTTTCTTCTTATCTTTTGTCTTTATCATCATCATCATCATCATCTTCATCTTTTTCTTCATCTTTTTCATCTTTTTCTTCTTATCTTTTGTCTTCATCATCATCATCATCTTTTCTTCATCTTTTTCATCTTTTTCTTCTTATCTTTTGTCTTTATCATCATCATCATCTTCGTCTTCTTCATCTTTTTCATCTTTTTCTTCTTATCTTTTCTCTTTATCATCATCATCATCATCATCAGCATCTTCCTCATTTTCTTCCTCTTTTTCATCTTTTTCTTCTTATCTTTTGTCTTTATCATCATCATCATCTTTTTCTTCATCTTTTTCTTCTTATCTTTTGTCTATCATCATCATCATCATCATCTTTTTCATCTTTTTCTTCATCTTTTTCTTCTTATCTTTTGTCTTTATCATCATCATCATCTTCATCTTTTTATTTTTCTTCATCTTTTTCTTCTTATCTTTTGTCTTCTTCTTTTTCTTCTCCTTAAATGCAAAAGCTGGATTGACTGTTGAGTAGAGGAGATAACTGTTGCCTGGCTTTCCATGTTTCAGTGTTTTCATGTTTTTTTTTTTCTTGTTTTGTCTTGTTTATTTTCTTTTTCCTTATCTTTCTCCTCCTCCTCCTCCTCCGTATTTTTTTTCTTATTTTTTCTTTCTCTCCTTTTCTTCGTATTCCCTTTTCCTCGAGATGTTGTTTTTGTTGTTGTTGTTGTTGTTTTGCTTCTTTTTCTTCTACTATTACTACTACTATACTGATAATGCTACTACTACTACTACTACTACTACTACTACTACTACTACTACTACTGCTACTACTACTACAGCGACTACTATTATTACCACAACTAGTTTTGTATATATATTTTTTTCTCCTTCATTTTCAATCCTTTTCTTCTTTCCTTACTTCCATACCTTTCCTCCCATATCGAGAGAGAGAGAGAGAGAGAGAGAGAGAGAGAGAGATTTACATAGATTTACATAGAAAATCAGACCACGCAGACCCCATGGTCCAGACTTGGTGGTCTGTCCTTAAACCTAAGTGATTTTACATTAATCAGAAGACTCCAAAACGTTGCATTTCTACTCTAGTTGATATTAAGTTGAAGGAAGTGACGGTCGAGCTTATTTTTGAAGGAGTCAATCGTGTTACACTGGACCACTGATGGTGGAAGCTTATTCCATTCTCGCACTACAACGTTGGTGAAGAAAAATTTGGTGCAGTCTGAATTTACTTGTCTACATCTGAGTTTTACGCCATTGTTCCTCGTGCGCAAAGTGTCATCGGTCATAAACAATGTTGATCTGTCTACATTCGTGAAACCATTAGTATTTTAAAACATTCGATCAGTTTTCCTCGGAGGTGACGTTTCTCAAGAGAGAACATGTTAAGGGTAGAAAGCCTTTCTTCGTAGGATTTGTTGCGCAAGGAAGGGATCATTTTCGTTGCCCGACGCTGAACACCTTCTAATTTAGCAATATCCTTTGCATGGTGGGGAGACCAAAACTGTACCGCATATTCTAAGTGGGGTCTGACTAAACTATTGTAGAGCGGGAGTATTACATCTTTATTCTTGAATACAAAGTTTCTTTTAATGAAGCCCAACATTCTGTTCGGTTTATTTGCTGCATCGATGCATTGCTGTGAGAATTTGAGGTTTGACGCGATTTTGACCCCCAAGTCCTTGACGCATTGAACGCTTTTGAGTTTAACGCCGCGCATTTCGTAATCGAACTTCTTATTCCTCGTTCTAACTTGAAGGACCTGGCACTTGTCTACGTTAAAGGGCACCTCCCATCTATCCGACGTTCATAACAGGATACACAAACGTTTGATGATAAGAGTATAAAAGTCACGCCGATCTTCACAACGGATGTCGAGAGAGAGAGAGAGAGAGAGAGAGAGAGAGATTATACTAACATTAATTTTTGACATTCTTCCTTTTTTTGTGTTCCCATTCCTTTCCTCTCATCATTTAAGTTTTAAGTAATGTTTATACCTCTCTCTCTCTCTCTCTCGACATCCGTTGTGAAGATCGGGGTGACTTTTATATTCTTATCATCAAACGTTTGTGGGTCCTGTTATGAATGTTTTTCAAGGCCTAAGAGGAGCTATGTCGAGTTGCCAGATTCCCTTTCTACTTCGGGTGTTCGTCTGTTGCTGTCTGTTCTCTTTAATTTGATCTCCTAATCTCTGCATGAAGTTTAATTGTTTACATGGGTTTCATCTCTCTCTCTCTCTCTCTCTCGCTCTCGCTCTCGCTCTCTCTCCGTTATCTTCTCCTCTTCAACTTATTAATCTTTCCATGAAATTTAATTACTTATATGGCTTCAATCCTCTCTCTCTCTCTCTCTCTCTCTCTCTCTCTCTCTCTCTCTCTCTCTCTCTCTCCGTTATCTTATCCTCTTCAACTTATTAATCTTTCCATGAAATTTATTTACTTATATGTCTTAAATCCTCTCTCTCTCTCTCTCTCTCTCTCTCTCTCCTCTCTCTCTCTCTCTCTATTATTGTTGTTGTTGTTGTTGTTGTTGTTGTTGTTGTTGTTATTGATGTTGTTGTTTTATCCTTTGCCGTAAATAAACATGTCCCCGTTTTCTTTGTTTTCTTTTGCCCGGCAACAAAATTATTTCTTGCCAAAGTCTGATTCATAGATTATCTTGGCAAGCTCAGTTTCCCCCTCGTCACCCTTCTTCCCTCCCTCTCTCTTCCTCTTCCTCCTCCTCCTTCTCTCCTTCCCTTTATCTCTCTTCTCTCCTTCCTCCTCTTCGCTTCCTCTTTCTCTTTTTCTCTCTCTCTTTCGTCTTTATCTATATCCACCTTTCCTTCCTCTCTTCCTCCTTTTCTCTCTCCTCTCCATTCATCTCTTTCTTCTCCCATCTTCTGTCTCTGCCAACATATTTTACTACTTCGCTTCCTGATTCTTTCTCCTTTACTTCCGTGTTCTCTTATTCCTCTCTTTCATCTTTATTTCCATCCATCTTTATTCCCTCTCTTCCTCCTTCTCTTCTCTCCCTTCTGTCTCTGTCAATACCTTATTTCCTGTCTATTTCGCTTTCTCTTTCTTTCTCTTGTAGTTCCGTGTTCTCTTATTCCTCTCTTTCACCTTTATTTCCATCTAACTTCACTCCCTCTCTTCCTTAATCTCTTCCTCCTTCTCTCTCTCTCTCTCCC